>NC_136020.1:4682500-4982500 GCF_048128805.1 Centroberyx gerrardi
TCAATGGACATTAGAGAGTTTCTCAGTTTGCACCCAGAAAAAGCAGAATATCCCATTGAGCCTGGGTCCCAGGTTGAGTGCAGGTTTATTCACAGTCACGCCAAACTCCATTAAAAAATTCTGCCGATTTAATGCCGCCTTGCTTATCTGCAAAGGTACATACCCTTTAAATATGACTGGAGACTTTTTCTGAATCGTTAGGAGACACTCGCTCTTTAGTTCAGCATGAAGGTGATCCACCAAGCAGCGCATTCTAAAAGTTAGAATTGTATTGAAATAAGTGCTGCTTGGTGGATTATATGTGTGCCGAATTGAAGAGTGGCACCTGATAATTCGGAAAAGCTCTTAGGTCATGTTCTGCCAGGTATGCTCCTTTGCCGATAAGCAAAGAAACATTAAATTGACAGGTTATTGAATGGAGTTTGGTAAAACATTCTAACCATACAAGTAAGAACGAAACGGATAGATTTCGTCTTCACATAATTTTATTAGCATTGTGCCCCAGAGAGCATTTGTATGTGTCCAGTCACAAAGGTCGATGCTCAGAACTAGTGTTGATGGATTTGTGTGGACATTATCTAGCGTTCGATTGTCTTTGCCCCCTTAAAAGACAAAGAAAACAACCGGTCAAGATATGAGACTGACTTGTGGTCGAGGCAAAGGGAGAAAACCAATTAGAGTTGACTGTCTGCCGGCTCAAGAGAGGAAATGGAAAATGCTACTTGCCCATGAAACATGCTTTGTGTCAGACTGTGTTCCAGTCCGAAAAAGTTTCAAAATCAACTGTTACATCCTTGGATCCTCCCTGTATTAAACTTAAACTACCATCTGTTAATATTTTTGTAATTTGATGTAACACTGTAGTCTACATTTTTCAACTCTACAGGTGAAAGAGAAGATCATTGATCAGGTCTACAGGAATCTGCCATACTCCCAGAGGCCCAAGGTGGACAGTGTTGCACTGGGTAAGACACACACACACATCCATAAACATACACACATTATAAAAGGCTTTATATGCTATTTAAATGGTATACATAAGATTCAGAAAGTGTCTTCTCCCTCCTCCACCATTCCTGTCCTTCTTTACTAAACACTGTGTAATCAAATCTTTTTTAATAAGTTGCATTTCCTCCCCCATCCACAGAGTGGCGGCCTGGTTCCACAGGGCAGATTCTGTCAGACCTGGACCTGACCTCCCAGAAGGAGGGACGCTGGAAGAGACTCAACACCTTGGCTCATTATAATGTGAGTTCTATATATATATTGTGTGTGTGTGTAGGACAGACTCTGGTTGACCATTTTCATGTCCAAAAATGCCTCAAAAATTACAAGAATTTAGTGTTTTCTTCTTCTCAGGGTGGAAAAGATCTAGATTTAGACCATCACAGGACACTAAAACTCTCCATTGAAAGCCAGACTAATGAAATTCTTTTAGGTGGGTTAGCAGCTCTTTAAGGCAGAGCGAGGCAGGCTTCATTCTAGGTTTTACAGTCTGAGGAAATCCTCCCACTCACTGCAGCTACAAGGTGTGCACCTTAGCCAGCTGAGCCACCAGGACGTCCCACACTTTTTTTTTAATCACCTTTGCTTCTCTTTCTTGACCTCAGCCAGACCTTTTCTTCCGCTCTGAGAAACGAGCTGCACCAAAGTGTAGAGCAGTTTAGCCACATGAGACTCTCCCCAACGTGTCACGACTACCAATATGTGTCGAAGCCCTCCTCCGCTCACCCCATCACCCCTTTCACACCTTCAAACTCCACTGAAAACACTCCATCTGGGTGTAGGTCTAGGTCCAGTCTTATGTGACAGTTTCTACCTAATGGGGAAGACCATACATTTGGCTATTGCTAATATTAGGAATTTCTCTGTATATCAATGATTTCCTTATGAGACCCTGAAGCTACTGATAATGAAATAGCTGCTGGATGATGTAGTAACTGGAAAAATATAATAAACCCTGCTAGTGTAATAAATTGCTGGATAATGTAATAACATCTTCAGACTGATGTTGTGATATCATCATCTTATTATTTGCTACAGGCCAGAACAATTTCAGATATATGATGAAGTGAAGCTAAAAATGATAATCGCCCTCCTGGTCTATATTACCTGACTGTGTGTGTGTGTGTGTGTGTGTGTGTTTGTGTCTGTCCTCCAGGTTCGGGACAACGCCACGTTGGTTCTGTCCAGAGTTCTACACACACAGTCATTCCACCAGAACCAAGACAGCTATGAAGAGAGTATGTACACACACACACACCACAAACACACACCACACACACACACACAAACACACCACAATAGCCTCTTTTGAAGCAGAACTGGGTATTAATATGATAGCAATACAATAATATGATATGATATAATATGATAGATACAATATGATACGATACAATACAATCTGATCTGATCAAATCTGATCCAATATGATGAAATACAATAGGACACAATATGATGCTATATGATACAATATGATCCGGTTTAATGCAATACAAAACAATATGATAATATACAATGTGATACAATATGATACAATACTATAGAATGCGATATGATACGATATGATACTTCATACTGTATTGATATTATATTCAGTGCAAATATGGATTGGGGATAAGTTGAGGCAAAACTGATTTTACAATTTCCATTCCTCTTTATTAGGCCAATAAAATGTAAACAATACAGACTATTGTGTGCACTGGAACATGGAAACATACTCATTTATTGTATTACCTCAGTATTTTAATGCTGAATGTCAAAGCTTACTGAGAAGGTTCCTTTTATGGAGGTGATGTCACTGTTTTTAAATCTGTAATTACGCCCAAAAATTTGACGTGAGATTTCCTAGCCTGATTGATTTACTGATCATTATAATTGACAGTTAGTTTGGTCTGTTAACGTTCTGTAAATTATTGATGTATACATTTTTTTCACACCCCCCCCATAGAAAACTCCCTGCTGGAGGACGACAACACCTTCCACCTGGTGAGACCGGCTGATGAGATCGATGAAGTCAAGTCGAAGAGGGGCAGTATGAAGGACAAGGCAATGACCAAAGCTATCACCGAGATCTACCTGACCAGGCTGCTGTCTGTCAAGGTAGGCTGTGTGTGTGTGTGTGTGTGTGTGTGAAGAGGTAGTGAAGAAAAGACCATGAACATTTAATGAGAATACGCGAGCAAGTCTTGATCTGGCTGTTTGACATAGAAAACAACCATTTGTCACATTTTGTCAACGGATTACTGTGAAGAAGTCTGAAACAGAAACAGATTATAATTACCTTTTCCATTCCTTTGTGTGTGTGTGTGTGTGTGTGTGTGTTACAGGGCACGCTGCAGCAGTTTGTGGATGATTTCTTCCGGAGTGTGTTGTGCTCCAGCGCCGTCGTCCCCCCAGCTGTCAAATACTTCTTCGACTTCCTGGATGAGCAGGCACTGAGACACGACAACGTAGAAGAAGAGACGCTGCACATCTGGAAAACTAACAGGTACTACGCACACACATGCGCGCGCGCGCACAAACACACACCAGTAAAAGGAAGTCATAGTTTAATCATAGTTGGGGTTTTTGAAGAACAATATCTCCAAATTTGACCATTTTCATGCCCAAAAAATACAAATTTTGGGTGTTTTTCCCTGAATTTTGTTCTTGTCAGGGTGGAAAAGCCTCTGAAACAGCATCATGGGACACTAAAACTCTCCATTGAAATCACACAAACAGCATCATATCTATCATATCGGAGTTGGACAACATTGATCCGATTTTTAAACCCATATGTCAGTGTAGTATGTCTGTGTGTGTATTTCTGCTTCCTAAACTTCAAACCTTTTCTCTTAAACCCGAATCTCTAAGAAAACCTGCTCAGAGACATAATTATACCTCTCCTCCGGCTGATTATGCGTGTGTGTGTGTTATTCCTCATCAACTACAGTGTAATTATGTTCTCCTCATAGCTGAACCAGGCAGTCGACCACATAAAAGCGCGATTTAATTGGCGGGCTGCTATCAGGACGGCTAAACGATGACAGAGGGAAATGAAGAAGAGCGATACCGAAGAAGAGAGGAAATAGAGACAGATGACAGGGGGAGAGAGGGAGGGAGAGATCGCTCGCATAAACTCTAAACCGCTTCAAAAATGGCCTTGAGTTGAGCCTGTCAATCATCTGAAACACACACAACTTAGAAAGACAATGAAATATTCATGGGTGCTGGTGAATTATTGACTAGGGTTATGGTCTTCGGGGGTAGCGGGGAGGTTTCTGTGGCAGGCAGAGATGAAAGGATGGAGGGAGGGGAAGAGAGGTGGACAGCTCTGGTCTCTTTACAGGGAGATGAGGCAGGGCGTCCGCCGGTCCTTAAGAAGCCTGGAAAAGTCTTAAACGATACATACGGTGATGTTTAGCTGAGCTAGAACGGAAGGCAAAATAAGGCACAAGAATGGGAGCAGCAGCAGTGTGGGATTTATTTTCTCATGTTGTGTTACATTACTGCACTTACAATTGCTCACAGTAAGTTTCACCCACATTCATAATCTGATGATACACAGGCAAATTTTTAGGGCAAATTTGGGGCAAAATTTGCCGGCAATGGGCAAAAAGAGTAACTGACAAATTTAGAGGAGTGAAAAGGGATGAAATAACAGATACTGCTGTCATCACTGTTATCTTAGCTCCCTCTTTTCTACTGAAAATGTAATAATTTAGTCATTTTATCAAGGTTATCCAATGGAATTTCATAACATTTTTGCTAGCAAGCTAGCAAAAATACAAGTTTCTAACAAGCTAGCAAGCTAACAGCTAGCTAAATCACAGCTATTATTTCCTAGCTGTGTTTACTATTTAGTAGCAGCTGGACCATTTTGAAAAAAATGGGACAGGTCACCTGACCAATTTTCTAGTCTCTGATTGGTTGATGTTGAAACCTTGCCCCCATAGCTTGCTCTCTGATTAAGCTTAACTAAATTTCAAACTGCTTCATAGGTTTCAGTGAGAAAATATTTCCAGCAAAATTTTACCCCAACTTTGCCCTAAATATTTGCCCCAAATTTGCCTTAAAAATGTGCCTATATATCATCACCTTTAGATTAATACAGAACAGGGTGAATCCAATATGATAAACATGTCCTAGTCTTTTTTTTCTTATACTGCTCATTTATATTTTCATATTTTTTAATTAGATATGTTAAATCTGAAATGTTTTTGCCAGGTTTTTTTTGTCTTCTTATCTTTTTATCTTCTTTATTTTGGTTTTCAAATTGGTCTTTAATCTAATTCCAGGTAGCCTTAGCAAGGTCTTAAAAAGTCTTCAATTCTGCTGCAGATGCCCTGATCTAAAGCTCTGTGTCCCCCCAGCTTGCCCCTGCGGTTCTGGGTGAACATCCTGAGGAACCCCCACTTCATCTTCGACGTCCACGTGACGGAGGTGGTGGACGCCTCGCTGCACGTCATCTCTCAGACCTTCATGGACGCCTGCACCAAGACCGAGCACAAGCTCAGCAGGGTCAGTTACCTCACAGTAAACTCTCCAGCTCTGAAGAGTATCGCTTTATGATAATTAAGATGATTATTAAAAGCTGCTGTCTTCACTCATCTTTCCCCTCTTTTCCTCTCTCCCTGCAGGAGTCTCCCAGTAACAAGCTGCTCTATGCAAAGGAGATTTCCACGTACAAGAAGATGGTGGACGAGTGAGTTTGCTTCACTGAATAGACAGAAAAAAGAAAGGATGTATTGAGCGTTGAAGTCATGTGGCTGCCCAGAAAATCATGGGAGTATATTGACAAGTCATTTGTAGCAGTCAGACTGGGTTATGTATGGGTTCCCATTCATTCATTAGTCCAAGTGATTTCCACTTGATGGTAAAATAGTAGCAGCATGTAAAACCTTTTTAGAAGAATAGAGAACAGTAAAAAAGTCCAATGTACAAGACTGAATAAGATAAGACAAAAGGTTTGATGAAACTTCATTGATCCCTGTGGAGAAATTGAGTCACTGCAGCAGCAAAATAGGAAAGAAAAATATTATATGAATAAGAATAGAATAAATGGGAATCATAAAACATCTGACAATTCCAATGTGTCAAGAGCATATTAAGCGGATTTGTGAAAAGTCTGAAAAATTCTGAGTTAGTTACAATTCAAAATGTCAGTACTTTAAACTACATCACTTGTTTTGCTTTTTTGAAATTCAGTCACTGCTTTAGTTCAATTACAGTCAAATATAGTGAATTTCCCACTAAGCTCCTAATAAGCTTTCTGCTCATTACACTCATTAAGGGCAATAAGAGCAGAAAACAATGTTTGTCTTCAGGCGGCATAATTAGACTCTTTAACTCTGCGTGTGTGTGTGTGTGTGTGTGTGTGTGTGTGTGTGTGTGTGTGTGTGTGCGTGTGCGCGCGTGTGTGTGTGTGTGTGTGTGTGTTCTCCTCAGTTACTACAAGGGCATCAGACAGATGGTTCCAGTCAGCGACCAGGACATGAATACACACCTTGCTGAGGTGTCCAGGGTACGAGTCACCTTGTGTGTGTGTGTGTGTGTGTGTGTTTATTGCTGTCTGTCTTTCTGTCTGTTACATGTTTGTCTCTGTATTTCTGTCAATAGCTGAGTTTCCATCCAACTGTTTTTATGCAAATACAGTTCCCTCAATAGAAAACTTTTTATGCTTGCTTGATGTCAGTGAGGAAATTATGTGATAAATAGAGACGGAAACGCTTTTGTTGAATAAATGATGATGCAGGCTCGGCATGATCGGCCTGACGAATGGTTCAGCTTCATTGTAAAAAATCACTTTTGGGCTCACCTGCCAAGGGCTGAGAAACTAAAAAAAATTGCCTGCCAAGAATTATTTTTACCAGTTTTATTAATATACATTTTTCATAGAAATGTGTCACCCTACCTGTTTCCAGTGCTATTTCATGCATAGAATCAGCTACTTTGTGAGCAGACTAGAAGCCTGTTTGATACAGAGCCATTGTTTGAGACCAAAGACTGTAAATAACTACATAACTGAGGCAGCATTCAAATGTTGTGGTCTCAAAACGTTATGGGCCAGTGTGGCGGGAAACCCTTATTCAAGACAAATATCACTGGCATTTGTTGCTGGGCATGTGGTCATTTTGGACCCTCGTTATCTGTAAATGATCTCAGAGAAATGTCACACCTGCTGTAGCTCCATCATGGTAATATGATCATTAGCTGATACGTTATTGCCAAAAGCACTTCTTTGTTTTCGCCTGTAGATGAAAGCACAAAATACGACCAGTATTAACTGACACCTAAGAACAATAACAACTCAGCCAATACTAATCACATCTTGAAAGAGTCTATTTTGCTGGTGGATGTTTTTTTTCATATTCAGGAAGCCTATTTATTCGTTTCAACTACCTGATAGAAACGCATCTTATATGCATTTTTTTGTGACATTTCAAAAGTTTGCGTACAAACCACTTGACAGTCGGATGGAAACGCAGCCGGCGTCTCCCTCGGAGGAGTTGAACCGTCTCTGTATCTAAACCGTGTCTCTTCTCTGCAGCAACACACAGACAAGCTGAACACCCAGGTGGCCTTACATCAGCTCTACCAATATGCCAGCAAGTACTACGACGGGGTAGGAAACCGCTTTTTTCTGTTTCAAAAGATTCAAACAGACTGGGGCAGAGTAATGCCTACAATTAATACTGATACTGTCATATGAAAGAATGCATTATCTACATTGCAAACTATTGTTATAACACACTCAATGTGTGATAATGAAAGTATCTTCTGTCTGGCAGACATGCTTCATTCAATTTCAGATATATATATAAAAAGAATAGAGTGATCATTGGGTCCAATGGGAAATATTCCCACAATCTACTATTATAGAGCTGTAGACTATAAACTACACTATAAAGATTAGATTGGAAGTCGTATTGCAGCTGCGATATCCGTGATAATTCATTTTGTTCATCCCTATGCAATGCGCTATATTCTTTCCTAATATTTTCTTTGGAAGAGTGTCGCAGATCTTTTTAGAAGTGTGTTTGAAATAGTTTGGTGCGGCTTGTGTCTGGTGTGCGGAGGCCCCGAGATGCAAGAGAAAAACAACTTTGGGATTCTCTCGGGGGATTCAATTTCTAAGTGCTGTCTGTTTTTTCTCCCCGTGTTTATCTCAATATAATGACTTCACAACAGGTGAGGAAAACATTTCGCCAGGATCCTTTTTTCCAAGTTCTCCAAAAAAAAATGTTGTCACCTTTGCTGATATATGGGGCCGATATTGGTCTTTTATTATAAATTGGATCTGGTCCAGTCCGTGTCGTCCACCTCTGATATGATGCAGTTTGATTGTTTACATATTTATTGTAGAATTGGTCAATAGTATAATGGTTGTCTATGGGAAGAGCTTAGCCTGAATTGTGTGCTTTTGCACACTGATAAGAATAACATTCTGGGGAAAAAAGTGAATATTAAAAATGATCAAATTTAAAGACATTTAATATTGGCACACAATATCACTAATAAGCTATCAGCAGCTTCAATTCAAGTTCAAATTCATAGTAAAAATGGCAGGTAATTCAGGTAATTAAATAATTGTTGCGGTGTCGTCTCCCTCAGATCATCCAGTCACTGGACGAGGACCCGGCCGCCCAGAGCAAACAGCTCACCCTCCGCCTCCAACAGATCGCCGCTGCCCTGGAGAACAAGGTCACCGACCTCTGACCTCTGACCTCCCGCCACCAGACACACGGAGGGGTCAGGGGGGAGGAGCTACGCAGGATGTAGTTTTCCCACACAAGGACTCAAAGGAGGAGGAGCTCTAGGACTCCACAGAATGTGTGCCCATGTAAGGACGGAAGTGGAAGGGGCTAGGGACGCCACAGAAAGCTGTTGACCATATAAGGATTGAAGGGGGAGGAGCTACGGGACTCCGCAGGTTATTGTTGACCATATAAGGACTGGAGATTTTGGACAAATGAAGTGTTTAAGCAAGCCCAGAGTGATGTGACAGTGGTGTAGTGGTGGTAACTGAAGTGGTCGTATCTACTACAGTGGTATGGCATACTTCCACTGACGCCATTTGGTATCCCTACTCAAACAGCGAGATGGGATGCAAAATGGCTGCTATAAAATGGCTTAAAGGGTTATTTTCCAGTGGTAATTAGGCTTATAGGTTGGTGTACTCCATTTAACTGTGTATCCCCCTACTACACCACTGTTACCCACAAGATTTGATTTGACCATATAAGGACTGAAGGGGGAGGTGCCAAGGGGCTCTGCAGGATGTTTACCATCTAAGGAATGGAGGTTGAAGATTTGTGGATAATTGAAGTGATTTAGTGAAGTAATAAGACATGACCAAATATTTCCTTTTTACCACTCGGCCCTGTTGGACATTTGGATTTTGTGTACAATGACTCATGATAGGATCTGGATCTGAAAGACTTCAGGGGACTCGGACGTTCAGACTGCGAGCTAACCACTTTTTTCCTCTCCTGTTAGGGCTAAAGCAAACACTATGAACTGTGGACAAGAGGTGAATTTGCCTCTAAATGCTGACCTGAGGTCAGCGGTCACCAGGAAAACGAATCTGTAGTCAGCAACAGAGAAGCGTTTCATCCTAAAGCCAGGAACTGCAAGGATGATAACTTTTACCTTAAGCAAGCTGGCAGATTAATAATAATCGACCAATGAAAACCCAGTACGGTACACACCACTGACCAATCAGGGGTCTTGGTTCTGACGGCACAACTGAGGAGAGTGAAATCAGGGTACGATGAGAGTTTTGTCCAAAAAAAACAACAAACCGTAACATGGACTTTCCTTTTTCATGGCCAAATGCTTTTCCGTATTGAATACGCCACAGTACGTGTTTCTACGCTGATGACATTGTGTTGATAATTGCAGATAATCAGCTGGATCATTTCTTTCTGTGTAGGTTAAGTTTTAGTATTATGCTTTGTGTGGAAAATGTTCCGGTGCAGGCTTTAAGCAGAGGCTTCGCATTCACATATACAAGATGAAATTAATCTTTTTAACGGACTGATAGATCGCCACTCAGTTTATTTTTATGTGATTTTTCTTTTGTAAAGTGTTCCGAGGTTAAGCAGGGTGGTCCATGATGTCATGTCTGTGCGTGTGTGTGTGTGTGTGTTTGTGTGCGTGTGTGTGCGTTAATCATGCGATGCCATTGGACGGTTGTAAACACCCTGTTGCCAGTTAAGATCGATTCTTTCTACTTCCTGTGTAAAATCATGACTGCCTAATCATGAGGTCTAAATAGCCAAACTTTAAATGTTTAGTTTTTAATTATTTTTTATAATTTGTTGTCTTGATTTCATTCGCAATATTCCATTATTTTAATGCAGTGTACTGACGCGGAGTCATTTGTTTTGTTTGGTTTTTATTTGTTTTCTATTTTTCTCTGTTATACTGCATACATTGGAGGAAATGGTCTTACAGTCCTCCTGAGACAGGGTATCCGTATCAGTCTAGAAAGTCTTGAAACAAATAAACCAAATTTAAGGCCTTAAAAAAGATAAAAATGTCTTAAATCCAGTTATTAGAAGTCTTAATTTTTCATCATGTAACGATACAATATGCATCCTGTCTTGCTTTCTTAAACACAGCTGGACTTCATGTCTCTACACAATTAATTTCCTGGTGTCCTTTTTCTTTCATTTCACCATTTTCATTATCTGTGTTCAATCAGAAATAGGTTTTTAAAATGGGTCTTCAATTCCAGGCAGCATTAAAAAAAGGTCTTAAAAAAAAAGTCTTAAATTTGGCTGCAGATACCCTGTAGGAGGATTACACAGCCACTGCACTAACATCAACCAGCACAAGCAAGAGCAATATTGTTAAGGATAATATCAGTGTGAGATGGATCACAATCGAGGGGAACCACAAAAAAAAAATACGCAAAGGCACGCACATCCAAAAACTTTACAGGTGGCAGACAAATGAAAGAAAAAAATTAAAATGGAGTCTGCATACTAGTCACATTTGCATATGTATTTACCAATTACCAGATATGTTGTGACGTTTCGAGCCATCATGCCCTTCATCAGACCCCCTCGTCGGTAAAAACATACAATTGAAGGAAAACAACGGAAATCTACTGTCTCACTGAAACCTTGTATCTCCAAAGAGTTCAACTGGTGTTCCATAAAACGGGGTACGGAAAAAAATACACTATTATCAGCTGTTAATTACAGAGAAAAATGGAATAAATGTCTGTTTTTAGGACATAAATGACGTGATTATTACCAACCACTCAGTGAAAAGAGCAATTTGTGGACCAAGTTAGGAAGATCTGCAGCAGGCTTTGGGTTTGTCAAGTGCCATTACACCGCTGGAGTGTACATGTACTCGTTTATCTTCTACGACTTACTAATCATCATCTTCATCGCCGTCTTCATCATATATCTGCCTTATTCTTTGCCTTCTGAGCCCGAACGACATGCTTTATGTACTGCTTTAGTCAATATCAAAGATTAAATATGCAGTTTGTAAGCTGTTCAAGCGCATTTCTGCTTTTTTTTTGTGTCCAAGCGAAACACCAGATTTTTGTTTTTCAGTTTTTCAGAGAAGTTTAATTTGTCGATCCCTCTCAACTCATTCTAACTTTTCTGACATTATAAATCCTACAAACTGCATCTTTAAATACAATGTCTGTAGCAATACAACCCGAAGGCTGGGACTGTACTGAACTGTCTCTAAATCCTTAAACTGTTAAGGGTAGACACACACTACAAGATTTAGAGCAGAATTTGGCCCAATTTGACATTCAGATACAAAAAAAAGACTGAAATGGATACATCATAGTGTGTTTTTCTCTCATAAACTTTCCATGAGCATTTCTCTCTTGGAAATTTGGTTATGAATGCCACTTTGGTGCTTAATGAGTTAAAAATAAATCGTAATGTGTGTTGATTCCCAGGTTTGGAGTGTCACTGGACTTGTATGTGAGATGAACAAAGCCAGAAATGAGAGGAACAGACAATTATGTATTTAATAATTCAATGGTACTTTTATAAAACTGTTGAAATGTCAAACTTTTTTTTTTGGAATTTGTTTTCAGTGCTGGTACTGCTGTTCGCTCTGAGATCAAAGCCCTTCACAGCACAGCAGCTTTTCAAAGCGGGCTGCCATATTTGCTTTGTCATCACTCTGACATGCTCAGTTCTTTCCATCCATTTGGAAAAAGAGTTTTAGATTGTGTTGTTTATACTAAAAGAAGAGCTCAACTCTAATCACTCTGCAAATATAGTTTATTCATTGTAAAACAAACAAAATTGAGCCGTCTCTGACTCATGTAATCTTTTGTTGAGAACCATATTTCACCATTTTACCTTTACCATTTTCAAAAACTGTCTCTACTTCTTCACCAACACTAGCTTCTTTCTGCCTTTCACCAGTGAGTGCCTTAAAGAGTAGAACCGGAAGTAGAAGTGAAAGCAAAAGCCACAGAGGTGATGAAGCACATACAGGTGTTGCAGGTCTATGGATGTTGTGGTGGGATTTAGATGTCGGTGGTTCTCAACTGGAGGGTCGTGATCCAAAAGAGTAGTTTAGGTAGGCGGACACCTTGTTTTCTAGGGCAGTGTTTCCCCATCCAGTCCTCAAGTACCCCTGTCCTGCAAGTTTGTGTTCCAGCTCTGCTCTTGCACACCTGATCCAATTAAGGGCTTAATGCTGATTCGTTGAGCAGTAGAGACAGATCTACCTGAACAGGGCTGGAATGAAAGTGTGGAGCCCTTAATTGGATCAGGTGCGCAAGAGTAAAGATGGAACAAAAACTTGCAGGACGGCGAGTACTTGAGGACCGGGTTGGGAAACACTGTTCTAGGGGTTCTTGAATGTTTTTATCTTATGGACACCCAAAAAGACGCACATTAGACCCTGCAGGTATAAGATCTTGTCCCATAGGGGAGGAATTTTGATTTTGATTTTGCAGTTGTGTCACAAATCTCCCTGCAACCACAGCTGGCACCATCATGGAGGTCCATTGGCTGGACAAAGAAAAGAGAGATGTGGTTGTCAGTCAATTCAATATTGTTATAAGTAAAAGTGAACAGTCTGATAAGGTAATTTGTTTCCAAATTTAGGTTACTGTGACTCAGCTCTGTTAACCTGAACAAACTGATAGCTAGCTAACTAGCCAGCAGGCTAATTTTGCAAAGCAATCGATGTTAATATTAACATGCAACTACTGGCCACTACTATCGCTAAAGTTAGCTTCTACTACATGTGTTAGCTTGTGCAAATCAGATGTGTTAACAAGACCGTTATCTGACTAGACACTATGGTTAAGCTAGCTAACAATCTCACATTCTCTAAACACAAAATCAGTCAGATATGAAGCGAGATGTATTGGTGATGAAATGATCAGTTCCCAGTCAAAAGCAGCACAGAAATTAACCATATCAATTCTGTTGAGATGGCCAAGTCATATGAAAAAAACAACCGTTCTCAGCCACTGTTGCCTAATAGCAGAGGACCTCCAATATGGCCGCCAGAGGGTGTGTTACATCACCTGAAAGCCCTCTATCCCTCATTTTGCTGAGGGACCACCTGGCGTCCCCACAAGGATCCCTGGGTGTCCCGGGACCCCGCTTTGAGAACCAGTGATGAAGTATATTGCATTGAGACTTATGGATATGTGCAGAACAAGTGAGAACTGCTGGAGTGTGTAACGCACACACTAAGTGTATTAAAGGGGAATAGCGCTGAATTTTATCAGTGAAATGTTGTTGCCCCTGGACAGTTTGATCAGTGTTAGTGAACATGTCTAACAGAAGGATGAGGCCATAACGCTGCAGTATATGCTTTGAATTGCATGATGGGAATTCTTGAATTGAGTGGTATTCGCAGACACAGAGGTACAGTAGAGTAAAATGTCATTCATGTGTGTAAGACTGGATGAGGGGACCAGCACAGGGAATAGAGACATTGATATAAGTAGATTTGTTTGTTCGCTCTTTGGGGATCTGTGTATTTTTATGGCATTGTAAATTGAGTGTATTTGAAATGTCATTTTATGAGACACAAGGATGAGTGTGAAGACATTTTGGGTTCTTAACGAATCAACAATTTTGGAAGGTTTTGGACATTATACAGAAAAATGCCCACTGGTACTGATATTTTTACCAACATCACAGATATAAGGGTTATACCTATTTACACCATTGTGCTGCATAACAGTTTGTACATCAAAATACAACTTTTCCATTGTTTAGCCTTGTGACATCATTGTAGGAAACAAGAAAAATGGTTTGGATGGACTTGACATGGACAGAATCAGCACTACCAGTACCAGGACCCGACTGGACTGGACTGGACTAGCTGGACTGGACTGGACTGGACTGGACTGCAGCCCAAATCAGTGACTCTTCTGAGGAAGTGGAGAAGTGGGCAGAAAATCTAGATCCAGGAATTCCAAATATCCAATAAAGATCTTTATAAATGGTTACAAATGGCTTTTTCTATCTTTTCTCAGTCATTTCTCATCTTTCACAGTGTGTCTCTAAATGGTATTCAGTGCTGTTTTGTTTTTACAATCTCTAGTTTTTACATTGTTTGTTTCCATGCTAACACTTTAGCATACACAATGTTGAGTTAATACTTTAGCATACACTATGTTGAGTTAATACTTTAGCATACATTATGTTGAGTTAATACTTTAGCATACACTATGTTTAGTGATAGTAGGCTCCATGCTAACGCTTTAGCATAGCCTACACTATGTTGAGTTAATACTTTAGCATACATTATGTTGAGTTAATACTTTAGCATACACTATGTTTAGTGATAGTAGGCTCCATGCTAACGCTTTAGCATAGCCTACACTATGTTGAGTTAATACTTTAGCATACACTATGTTGAGTGACAGTAGGCTCCATGCTAACTTGGTGTATTCCTTTAAACTCTCTAATATAGAAATACACTTCTCCAACTAATTCAACAGCTTCTAAATGAGATCTGAATCCTGGTTGTCTTTGAGCCGCAGACACACAAAACCAGGCAGAAAGTCCCCACAATGGAAAGCCGTAGTCCTGAATGACAGTTGTAATGCAAACTCGCACTGAGCGAGAGAGAAAGCGCACCAGAGGATTATTCAGATTTCAGTGTCGACTCCCTATCTCATTTATTCATGCATTAGAGGGAGTCTTCTCAAACTCTTCTCTGCATATTTCCCAGCCCAAAATGTGTGTGTGAAACTGACAAACACACTGATACGCCTCAGCCCCAGGCAAGGACACAGCAGCAGCCAGAGAATTCTAGTCAGCAAGGAAGCCTCTTGTTTATAATTCATAATAATTGATAATTCAAGGGTATTTACACGCACGTCTCTCATTTGCTCATTAAAATCCTGACGAGAATCCCCCTTTCCAAAACTTTGATGGATTCAAATTCCCCGGTAATTGCTTTCTACATAGGGAACATGTATTAGTAATGAATATTATGCTTGGTTTGAATTACAGTAATTGCTCCTTTGTGTCACACTTGCGTAATTTAGAGCGCGGAGCCGCTGTGGAAAGCTTAAAAGCTTACATCTCCAAAGAGTCGGCTTTTTAGGAAATGAGTAAAACTGCCATGTAGAACACTATTGATCAGAAGTAAGTGTATTTCTCTGTACTTACTGCCAGTGAATAGATAATGGAAAAAATGAGGGGGGAGTGATTTTAAAGTGAGACTGCAATTCTCCCTAACACTCAACCTATAAAACTATATCAATACCCATAACTGCATAGAACCAGGCCTAAACTCTGCTGCATGATTTCTAGCAGAGATGGAAACTTATGAATCATAGCTTGAGCAGATATTTCTTTTGCAGTATTTTTTAAGTCTGTACTATTAGATTTATTAGTATTTATGCCTACTTTTGCTTTTAGGTTTTAGACAGAAGAGCTGACATTTACAGTAAAACAACATATTTTAATGTTCTAGTACTACTCTAAGTCCAACATAAGTCAATTTTAACCAAAATAGCAATAAGTAAAAATATCATTGCACTCTTCCCACCTGATGGTATCAACCGCCAGTCAATATCTATAGGCAAATATGTGACAACACTGCCTCTATGTGTTCTCAATAAGGAACTACAGCCTCAAACAGCCTCTAGCTTTCTCTACTGTTTCCCTTTTCCCATCCTTTGTCTCTTTTTCTCTAAATGTCTAAATGTGTTTTTTTCCATCTGTTTCGGTTCTTTCTATCTCCACCTCTCCTCATCTCTCTCTCTTTTTCTTTACCTCCCTCTGTCAGTGCCGTCATCTGCCGTATGAATGGAGCTCCTCTGCCTGTCTCATTCCTCTCAGCTGTATCATTTTATGTGTCAGTCACAAACTGCAAGCGGTCAGCCAAAGAGCCTGCAACTGCTGTTTCCACTGCTGCTTACAAACCAATGTTACCTCAATGGCTGCAACATTCTTAGAGTAAAACCATGTAAATCAAGAGGAATCTTTGCTGTAAAGAGGAAATTGTCAGATAAAAGATTATGTATTGATGAGGAAGCAGTTCCAACAATATTGCAGAAGACTTTCAAAAGTTTAGGAAGATGGTAAAATGCAAACCATACAGAAAAACAGCAGATTCAACAGTTAAAACAGCAGTCATGTGACAATTGTGCATTCGCAGCTAGTGTATGAAGAATTTGATTAGTTCCTTCTAGTTAATAGTGGAATCAGCTAAGAACATACAGTATGTACACCAAATGTATTTACATTAAAGTCAGTTAAAAGTCTTTTTTTCTCTTTCTTTGTAGTTGAACCTATTGAACACACACCAGAAGTGGCGTATTAAACTCACAAGTGCAGCACAGCACATTGAAAGCACATGACACATTTTCCTCCAAAGTCATTTTCACAGCAGTTGGGAACAGTGAATGACCCGTTCTGTGCAGGAGGTGTCACTCTTCTTCACCCTGTAATTCAGGTAAGTGTACTAGAAAGGGCAATTGCTAGCTTTGTGTGTGTGTGTGTGTGTAGGTGTGTGTGTGTGTGTGTGTGTGTGTGTGAGTGAGCAGGAGATTGAGAGAGAGAGCATGTGCGATGCAGAGAGTGGGAATTCGAGTGAGAGCGCTCGCGTGTTTGCGTGCACATCCGTGTAAATCTATGTGTTTCTTTGTGTGTGTGCGCGCGTGTGTGTCGTGCATGTGTGTGGGTGGCATGAATCATCGCAAGTTGCGGCACAAAGGCCCAGGCAGGAAGGAGGCCAGCGTCAAATAAGAAGTGCTTCCGAAACAGGAAGGAACAGAGTGTGCTAACAATTTATTCATGTTAAAATGTTACTTGTAGCACCTTTAAAATCAGTTTTCCTGTTACTGTTCATTTGTATTTTTACACTTCTATTTACTGCAACAGGAGCATGTATTTCAACCCACCTGACTGTCTTCAACACAGGCTCAGCATGCTGAAATATCACCGGTGTTCAGTGTGTTTGTACTAGTGTGTGTTAATATGTGCGTAACCCCCCCACCCCCCGTCCCCTTCCCCTCGCAACTATATTCCCCCAGGCAGTCGCTGTATATAAGAATGTGTTCTTATTTTTAGTCCGCATGCCTGAATAAATAAGGATCAAAAGCAGAGAGACGAGGAGCGGAGCAGCTACGGTCCATCAGTGAACTTGCTGTGTTTCTCCACATGCATCTGTTACTAAAACAGAAGGCAATTTGACGAGTAATTTGGCCTTTGGAAATGTGGATACACAGGGATTTACAGCATCTGTGTGTGTGTGTGTGTGTGTGCATTGTGATGGAACCAAGGCTGCAAACCGGGAAGAAGAGACAAGTGGAAACTGTAATTTCTGTTCACAAAAAGTGTGTGTAACTTGGATGAGAATTCCCAGGTGCTGCGGGGGAGAGCGGGGACTAAAGCAACGCGGGACCCCCGGGAGTATCGGCCCTCCCCTCCCACCCCACACTCTGCCCAGTTGTCTCCTGTCCTGTGTGGGAGTGGGCGCTGTCCCTGGTGCTGAACCTCACTGCAGCTGGCTCTCCGGCCCGGGGCTCCACAACACGCTAATAGGGGAGTACGTAGTTGTAAAGTCATGTACATTTTCTTAACACATCTGTGTATTTAGTACTATGTTGAACAACACTTGTCAACATTTGAGCCCAAATGTCCCGGTGCCATATTTATCTCACTAAATCTGGCTCAGTTCGCCCTCCAGTGGTTAAAATGAACAGCTGGTGTTCAGTTGGAGATGCAGCTGTGTACAAGGACGATGGTCCTGTGATACGTCATGGTAAAAAAAAAATGTCTCCACCCCCAGCATAAAGGTCTATTTGAGACACTCCACCCCATTCCTCTTCTCACCAACTATATAGACTTCTATAGAGAACAACAGGTGGTGACATCACCTGGCACCAAAGACCAGTCAATAGCAGATGGCCAGTTCAGTACCTGACTTTTCACCATTAGGTGTCAGGCTTCAGCACAGGTTTGGGTTTGGGGTTTAGTTGCTCTTTAACAACCATGTAAATGGTGAAACAGCTTGTGATACATTTTCCCAGGAAACAACAGGACAAAATGAGGGTTTATATTGGTGTCTATATTGGTATCAGTCTTTGAGTAAATAAGCTAAAAACAAAAAATGTTACTTTCGTCCCCGCTGTCCCCTAATCCAACAGTTTATTTACACTGTATGTGAGGGAAGTGCATCAATTAAATTGATTCTAGCTAACTTTGATCAACTTCCTTCAAATTGTGCAGTGGTTTCAAAGCACCACACACACAGGCACGCACACACGCACACGCACACACACACACACACACACACACACACACACACACACACACACACTGAGAAGCTCAGCCCCCTCAACACCTGGGGAAAACGTAGACCTGCCTCTCGCTCTCTACTTTCCTTCTTTCTCTCTCTCTCTCTCTCTCTCTCTCTCTCTCTCACACACACACACACACAGAGCTCCCTCCCTACCTCTCTCGCTCTTCCCTCACTGTTCCTCTCTCTCTCTCTCTCTCCTCCCTCCCTTCCTCCTCCTCCTTCTTCCTCCTCTCTTTCTTGCCGTCATTTACATCCCTTCTCCATGCTGAGAGCTGGATCGAGAAACAGAAGAAAGAGAAAAGTGAGAGAGAAAGGGAAAGAGAGAGGGGAAAAGGGTGAGAGAGCTTCTCTGATTGGACGTTTCTTCCTCTCTCCATTTCATCCTCCCTTCATCTTCACACCTTCCCCTCAACTCTTCTCTCTTTATCCTCCCATTCTTCCTCCCAGTCTCTCCTTGTTCTCTTTCTTCTCCTTCCTTCTTTTCCTGGTTTATAGAGTCAGATGAGAGATGGGATGTGGGAATTCCACTGCCGCCAACACCAGCAGCACTGGAGGTGAGATATACTCTGTGTGTGTGTGTGTGTTTGTGTGTGTGTGTGTGTGTGTGTGTGAGAGAGAGAGAGAGAGAGAGAGAGAGAGATAGGGAGAGAGGATGTTTGTGCATGAGAGAGACACTACAGAGAATTTTGCTTGTGTGTGTGTGTGTGTGTGTGTGCGAGTGAGTGTGTGTGTTACCAGAATCCAGAATGGTTTCACCCTCATCTGCACCCAGAGGTGCTGTGTGTTCTTGGGGCTTTAGCTGTTTCCTGTTCAGAGACTCCCAGATGAGTGTGTACGTGTGTGTGTGTGTGTGTGTGTGTGTGTGTGTGTGTGTGTTCCTAGATGAGTCATCTACTGGCTTGGTGATGTAACAGACAGACAGAAAGTAGTAGTCTATCTCTCTCTCTTATCTCTCAGTCTTACTGAGTTTCAATTTCAACAACTTTATTGTCTGTCAGTTAGAAACAATGCTGCAAAACAAAATGTCAAATTTCAAAACCAATTTTACTTCAGTAGAAGCAAAACTACTGGTGTAAAAATCAATTTAAGTAGAAAGAAGCAGAACCATTATAAAAGCAATAGGCTACATAATCGTCATATTCTTAAGAATGTATAACAACAAATTCAAAATGTCTGCTTTTTGTTTGTTTACCCCTCTCTTTCTCTTTCCAATCTCCCCAACACACACACACACACACACACACACACAGTTAGAGAGAGGAGCGAAATGGACATTTATTTATATGAAATATGAATTATTCATCTGTCTGTTGTGACCACAGGTTGTGCTGAATCATCGAAAGAAGTGTGAGTACCATTTACACTCTTTACCTCTCTTACGCTAGAAATGAAAAGCTCAACACACACTGACACCAACACCACACACACACACACACACACACCCATTTGCAAACATAGTCTGATATTAAAACATATCTATGTTGTTTGACCTTTCTTTGATGTGACCTGGTTAACTTAGATCAACTGACTTCTATCCAGAGGCAGGGTTTTAATGTGTGTGTGTGTGTGTGTGTGTGTGTGTGTGTACTAACAGAGCAGAAGAGTGTGCGCCAGATGATGACAAACGGAAGTGAGTGATTTAATTTTGATTTCCAATGCATGAGTGTGTGATGTGTAAACACATTAATGAAGTTGGCTCAAATGAATTTGCAACTTGCCAATCATGCACGTGTGTGTGTGTGTGTTTGTGTGTGTGTGTGTGTGTGTGTGTGTGTGTGTGTGTGATTAGGAATTATGGAGGTGTGTACGTGGGTCTGCCTACAGACCTGAGCAACATGCCTCAAGTCCAGATAGGATCGCTCAGAGGTAACACACACACACACTTGGGATGAAATTAAATCATTTTCTCATTATCTTGGGATAGCAAAAATTGTTTTCTCGAGATAATGACGTCATTTTCTGCTTGGAACTAACATCCTAAAGGAAAGCACATTATTCAAAACCCAAATATTGAAGCAGCCTACCTGTTAGTGTCCGGGGCATCTGTCAAGTGTGATGCACTGTTTGAAATGTCGAGGAACAATATAAATTCATTCATTATCTTGGGAAAACAATGTTTGTTTTCGTGAGATAATGAGATAATGACTCTATGCCCGTTACTTTGTTTTATCTCAAGATCTCGGATTAACTGAAATTGTCTTCCTGAGATAACGACATCATTTTCTCATTATCTTGAGATAACGAAATATGTTATTTTGAGATAATGACATAAATAACTCCGGAGAAAACAAAGAAAATGAACTTGTTATCATGGGAAGCTGTACTCAGTCTCCCATTGTCCACCACCTTCCCTTATGGAAACAGGGAAAGTGTTTTTTTAATCATATTTTGAGTAAATTTAACCAAACTGCCTGAATTAGCATTCAGACTTCATCTAAGATTACCATTTAGCTTTAGAGCTGTTACAACTTCTCATTTTCTCACTTTTGAGATAATGCTAATGGACTATCACTCAACATAATGTATGCTAAAGCATTAGCATGGAGCCTGCTGTCACTCAGCAGTGTATTTTGGTGTCCATGTTCTCATCACTTAATCACTAAGTTGACCAACAGGTCAATCTACCAACAACTTGGTGTGTTCTTTTACCTTAGTGCTTTTACTTGAGAAACATGTTATATTACTCTGATAAAAGGCAGCTGAGTATATGTGTGTTGTGTTTCTGCTCTTGGTGTGAGGCATGCGTACGTGAGAATATACTACTGCATATCCAATACACACACACACACACACACACACACACACTGAGCCTCAATTTCCTGTTCAGTCTCTGGGGTCAGGAGAGCATGGGAGAGAGAAAACATTTCAGGGTGATGATCACTGCATAGACTCTGTGTGTGTGTGTGTGTGTGTGTGTGTATGTTATAAGAGCGTTTTATCTTTCTAACCCTGCTATTTGTTTTGCATTGATGCTTGTGAGTCTGTGTGTATGTGTGTGTGTGTGTGTGTGTGTGTGAGAGAGAGAGAGAGAGAGAGAGAGAGTGAGAGACAGTAACAGAGTGTGTGTACGCACGCAAGTATGTGTATTTTGTATTGCATTAATGCTGAAAGTGCATCTGGTATCTGTGTGTGTGTGTGTGTGTGTGTATTAATTAATAATCCTGTTCTCCACAGAGAGCGAGCGAGGGGTGTTGTCCCTCAGGACGCCGCTGTGGGGGGACACACTCGAATCTTAATGAGCCACCAGGTGTGTGTGTGTGTGTATGTGTGTGTGTGTGTGTGAGTGTGTCATGACTCATCTCCAATTTCTCTCTCTCTTTCCATTAATGAGAGCTCAGTTGTTAAGACACACTCAAACACGTGTATCTTTCAAAATAAAAGCCTCTCTATACTGATGCCATATAGGTGATTGTGTGATTCACTGACATCTTTACATATATAAATATATATATTTTTATACATTACAGTACTTTATAAGACCCTTAGAAGCAGAGACAAACTTTTCTTACAATATAATCATCAGACAAACATCAGAAAATTACATTTATCTAAAAATGTCATTGACTATACAGTTGCACCCCCTATATTTTTTGCATATTGTCTATATCATATCATTCTCTGATTGTTATAATTATCTGATTATGCATTCACAATGTGCTAATGATGCCCTATAATGTCGTATGAGCACCACTTCAAGTAGAGTGTTACCCAATTCATTTCTATCAGTTTGAATCCAACTCAATCTAATCCTAATTCCATTTCTTCCTTTTTGGAGTGAGTGTGCTATGAAAGAATTCTACCAGAGAGTATGTGGCGTGAAAGGATGAACTAGAGAAGAAGAAAACCTCCAGGCGTCCTTCGGGTTCTCGGCGCTGTCGTCAGGCACCCAGGAAGCCTCAGCAGGGAAACAGCAGCACCCAAGGGAGCCGATCTTCTCTCTCAGCCCCCAGTCTATAAGGGCTGCACTGGGATCAGTTCCATTTGGCTTTATGAGACTGTGGAGCCTGTTGGGTGGAGCCGACAAACTGATCTGGGTATAGGCTGACGTGCTTTTCTGGAAGCAGATGTCAAAGCGGACTACAAAGACTTTACAAAACGGTGACAGCAGTGTTTAAAAAGATGAGGATATTTTTTTGCTGGTTTTGATACTTTTCTATCGCCAAAATTAACAGAAACTTCTGAAATGCAACAGCTGAAATGTTCAAATTTGAAGGGCTGAAACTTCCCACTACCCGTCTGAACCTGAAGCATGTGCACTGAATTTGTGTGTGATTCTTGAAATTGAATTCCAATGATTTGTATCTGCATTTTTTAAGAAGATTTCCATACAGACACTAGAATTTAATTGGGGCAAACAGGGAGAATCTTTAGTGTTAGAAAATCTTACATAGAGCAGCTACATAGAGCAGCAAAGTGAAATTGTATTTACTTGTTTGAAATTCAGTTTCTCAATATTCAATTTAAATTTACTTGGAAATATATATATACATTCAATATGACTGCTATCTGCTATTTATCTATCTATTGTACCAATTTGTTTGCTACAATCTGTCCCCAGTTTCAGCCCATGAAATTCTCAAGACTTTTAGGTTTTAGTTTATGGAACTATCCAAGCCTGCCTTCTGAAACTTGATTGCAACAGCCATTCTTCTACAAGGAGTTAAAACTGTCAAAACTGTCTATCTTAGAGATATGTAATCTTTTATTTTTATTCATCTTTTAACTACATCTCAAAATCTTCAATAAAATAACTAAATCTGCTAGAGAGGTGAGAAAATACAGCTTTTTGTCTAATGCTGCTTCACTTGTGATGTTACCTTGAAACAAATGGAGCGATCTCCCTTGTTTTGACATATTGTCGCATTTCAAGGAAAACAAGTGGAATTGTGTCATCCAAAAGGTAGATGTGTTTTACCTGTTTTAAGAAAAATATGATTAGGAGTCTCAGAAATGGGAAGTTCCTCACCTCCAAGTTCGAAGGATAAATACAGACAGGACAGTGTCACTGTGAAAACCTGAACTGGGTGAAGAGCTCACACTGAGATTAGGTTCCCGTGATGACACAAGACAGTGAGGGGATTTTTAAATACTGATGACTGCAGTTGGGACTAAATCACACTAAAACAAAAAGAGGGGGAAAATTATACATATTTGTTAAGAAATGTAGTGCATTTGTGCTCTACTGAACTAGAAACAAAACTACAAACTGACTGATATGGGAAAATAACAATATTTTGCACTCACTGGCATTTTCATACCACAAAATTCAGTGTTTCCCCCAGAACTGCATTCCTGTCGGGTGGAAAAGCCTCTGAAACAGCATTTAGACCGTCATGGGACACTAAAACTCTCCACTGAAACCCAGACCAAACCAACAAGCACTCAGGAATATCAGGACAAACAAGGAATTCATGCCAGTTTAAAAACTGAATGTTAAATGTGTGTCACAGATTTTTTTTTTATTTCTTTCTTCATGCCTCTGTGTGTTTTGTGTGTGTTTGTGTACTAAACCACTCAAGCGTCTGTGACTAGAAATTAGAAATAAAGATTTTTTTTTTGTAATGCACGGCTGCTGTTGACTATTTTCACCAACAGAGTTCCAACCAAAGTAAAGGCAATAAGATCAATTATGGCTAGATGCACACATACATGCAAAAATTGATTTTCTGACCAGATCTGGCACAAACTGAACAGGTGGAATCAGATGTGTTTGGTATCCATAATCCATTCCCACCATATATTAGAACCCATGAATGAAAACAGGTTAACCAGTTTTTATTCATCAGTCATTGAAATTTGAATCAACAAAAATATTTGAATGGAAATATAAGTACTTACAAATTTAGTGATTTTTTTCTTTTCCTTCTTTTTGTCAAAAAGCAGCCCAACCATCCAGACAGGCAGCACAGTCCAGCTGCTGCTCTACTTGTGTCACACAACAGAAGAGGAAAAAGCTTACCACTCTATTTCAAATAGCAAACATAACTCAAGTAACTTTTAATAAGTGATAGTTTCCTAGATCATAAGATAGCAACTCTCCTATCCAGCTGTTCAAATCTGTATAGATAACAATTAAATAATATTATAATTTGTTACCACCCTTGCCTAAAGTAGACTTAGGTGACTTTGACCAAGATGTATTTTTTATGGGAGCTTCTTCAACTAAAGTTCAGGTTTTACAAATAATAACTGATGTAGATTTCTATTAGCACAAATTTCTAAGACCAAATTTGATGTATTAATGATGCAATTGATTTGTTGCAACTTCTTAGAGCAGGGAACTGACACTGTAATCTGCAAACTGTGAACATAGAATGGTTTACGTCAAGCTGATTGTAGTAATTTAGTAACTTGGATTTGGTGATTTTTCTCAGGAACTGAAGGCCCTTGATATGTAATTTGTAGTTTTGTTGACTCAGGAATCATTTTCATGACACTCATTTAAAAACATTGTATAATTTCAAAAATGTATTGTGCCATTGAGAAAATCTGCCAGTTTCTCTCAACTCTCAAAAAGTTGATTATTTGATAAGGCTAAATTGGTTTCAAATATTGTACCTCATTTAACATGTCAACACTTAAAAAACATCCTCTCAAAGTTGCACTAAATTAAGACTTCATGTTTTATTCAAACATATGAAAACATCTTGCTGCTGTGTGAATAACCTCATGACTCCACACTTGCTGTTTTCCTTCTTTTGTCCTTGGTCGCTCTGGTTACTCAACATGGTCCTTTATGTTCTGAGAAGGTTCTGATTCTTCATCCCATGAAACCCTTTCAAATTTTTTTAATCTTAAATGTACATGGCCACCAACTGGAAAATAAGAAGTGAAACAAGGTTTTCATTTGGCAGTATTCAGTTCATTTTGTTGTCCAGGTCTGGTTGAAGAAACAAAAGTTCTGCTACGATACAAAAGTTAATCTAGATCACAATAAAGGAAAGTGCAGAACAAAGGGAACGGCGACCACGAAGTGCACAGGTGCGTTAATACAAGCTCCATGTAGGGCGCAAATAAACTGAAAGTGCACTGGAATGGAATGAGTGTTGCTTTGTACTGAGGTTTGTGTGGTTAGGAGGTTAGACTGAAGCTGGAGCTGACATGCAGCTGGAATGACAGTCCACATACTATCATGAGTACATGTCAGGTATGAGAGAAGTAACAGGTAGCACTGTACTTGTTCTCGCTTATAAGGCATTGTAAGGTATTATAAGCACATTATGAGTGCACTGGAAGTCTGTTCCTTTACTATAGAGCTGAGCGATCAGCATCTGAAATTAAACTCAAAATATATACCAGGCAAGAATTATTTTTACAGGACAAAATAATGAACATACATTTTTCATAGAAATTTGCCAAAGTTTGCAGAGGTTTGGACGCTGCTGCTTTGTGTAGAGCAGCGTGACAGGCAGCCAATCAAGAGCCTGCTTGATAGAGAGACATTGTTTTGCATCGATTTGATTGGTTCGGTCAGATTTGCCTGTTCGGAACTTTGTAGCTGCAGACCGCTACACAGATGCAATCGGAGCCTCTGGCCCCGCCCACAATTGGTCGGAATAGAGCGTCGCACATCCACCAAGTTGCTCACAGTGTGAACGCAGTGTGAACTCTCTCACGATGCAACAATTATTAATCGACAAAAACGTGATGTATCCCTTGAATATTCCTCTCAGTCACATGGAGCCCTGACTTCCTTTTCTGATGACCACCTCCTCTCCTGAAGCCAACTTCCGGTACAGCTGTGACAGCTCATCAGGTTGCGGCGTCTTCGACTCCGGCGTGCAGGGAATGTCGAAGTCCGACGACACCTGAGACGCCGACAGCTCCCCCGGCTCCGATTGGGGGCTCCGGTCGCCGCTCTCCTTCTTCGGAGACGCGCTATTGGTCCTTAGCTGTCCGTGTTCCCGCCTCCTCTGCTCTGGTTGGAGGATCAACGTGTCAGATAAGGACGACTCTTGGTCAAGCGAGGCGTGGTTGGACAGAGAGGTAGACTGGGATGAACTGAGTTTTTCTTCATTGTCATCTTCGTCATCGTCGTCGCTAAACAGCTCCGGGGTTTGAGAGCCGGTCATTCTGGAAGGGGAGGGACTTGTGAGAGAGCAGCAGGACTGTGATTGGCTATTGTGGCTGTTCTGGCTGTCAGGCAGCATCTCCACGGTGAAGAAGTCCTCCCATGCCGGAGCGTTAGAAGAACCGGTCAGAGGCTCCTTCCTCTCTTCGTCTCCACCTCCCTCCGTCTTCTTTTTCCCCATCGCTCTTTTCCTCTCGCATTCCTCCTTTTTCGGCTCATTCACCTCCTGCCTTTTTGCTTTCGCCTCCCCGTTTCCCTCGATCTTCATAGGGTTTTCTGTCTCCTCCTCCTCCTGCTGATCCTCGTCGTCATCCTCCTCTTCGTCGTTGGACTCGGTGCAGTCCATGTAGTTGGCTGCAGTGGACTGTGTGACTGTCACTGTCAGAGGTAAAGGCTCCTCCGCAGGCGTAGGGGGCGCTGTTGTCAGAGGATTCTGGACTTGCACTAGGATCAACAGAGAAAAAAAATAGTTTAGTAAATGATAACCAATAGATATCAAGGATTCGATAGGGACAAGACAGAAAATAGCAAGAAATAATGGCAGAAAAAACGTAAAAATACTAAGTAAAAGTATTTATGCACCATGATTTTTTTCTTCCTGGTTCAACACCATCTTCTTCCTCACTGGTGCCAGGTCCAGCCCATCAAACAGCCCGTCATCGCTGTCTGAATCTGAATACAACAGAAAATAGTCGGTTAAATATTTAAATTAGGTATGCTGACTACGGTTAAAAAGATACATCGGTTTGCCTATTTATTGAGCTGATATTGACCTTTTATTAAAAGTCAAATATGTGCCACTCAGTGTCACCCATCTCTGATATGATGCAGTTTGTTTGATTACATATTTATTATAGAATTGACCAATACCACACTGCTTACACTGGTTGTCTATGGGAAGCCCTTAACCTGAATTGATTATAATGCCAGTCTGAAGTATAGGAAATCGTCATCTCAAGCAATTTACTATAATTGTCAAAACTATTTGGTTTGTATCCATCCATCTACCACCAGCATACCATAAAAATATTTGCAAATGCTATTTGAGGTTAACTGTCATGTGGGCTCTATGTGTGCCAATTAGAATAGAAAAAACAAAAAAGTCCAAAAACGTTTGTGGATGTTATAAAAAATGTGTTAAAATTTGACTTAGGATAAGGGTTAGAATTACAAAAAATATAGACAGACAAAACACCTTAGGGATAAATAAAATGTAATATCACCTAAAACTAAAATAAGTGTAGTTCACATGTTTTAGTAGCAATGATTTTATTATGATTAAAAAACATTTTTATTTCTACAACCTCAACTTGGAACATAACTCAGACCCAAACAGTGACAGATATGGGACAAAACTAGAATTATGCCCCAAAGCACCACAGCTGCAGAAAATTACAGAGGAAACGCTGCAGTTCAGATATATACGTTGAAGGCACCTGTGTGTAAGTAAGTGTGTGTGTGTGTGTCTCACCACATGTAGGTCGCTCCTCCCTGGTGCGTTTGAGTATTCCCAGTGGTTTGTATATGAACGCTGCTCGTTCAGACTGGTTCCTGCACATGGGCTTCAACCTGGACGAGAGACAAACCGGACCAGATAGACAGTATAATAATTTGTTGTCATTACAACATTGGTTGTCATAGCAACGATACAGACATGCGCACGTGTTTATATATCTGGTCGACATTGGCCCTTTATTAAATATCGGATATTGGCCAGTCATGTCATCCACCGCTGATAAGATGGAGGTTCCTCCCTGACCACAGCTACAGAAAAACCTGGAAAACCTGACATGGAATGCTATTTTCTTTGCACATTTTATTTATTCATTTAATCATTGAATTATGCATTTGTAAATGAATTCCTCGTTTAAAGGCCTAATGTAGAAACCAATGAAGTTTCCTCTACCACTGAGTGGGCAGTGGAGAGTTTTAGTGTCCCATGATGGTCTAAAAAACATTTCAGAGGCTTTTCCACCCTGACAAGAATAAAACTGAAGCATGAAAATGGTCAAATTTCAGCTACTAAATGTCTAAAAAAGGGGGAAAGAAGAAATATGTGTCCAAGAATGTGAAATACAGAAAAAAAAGGAAAATCTCACTCTTGCATTATTACTGTATGCTCATTTGTAATCCTGGAACCAAGAAGCAAATACTTTCTCACCGATTCTGATTTCATTTTGTTTTTTGCTTTCTTTATCCCTTCCAGCTTTTATTTGGCTTAGCTTGGGGACTCAGTAGTGATAGTAGAATGAAGACTTTATTATCCATCAAGGAGAAGTTGGTTTTGTAGAATAAATGAAATGAAAGTGAATATAAGTTGACTCACAACTCTGTAACGTCAGTCAGTGTCCGGCCAAGAGGGATAACACTGGGGTAGATGTTGACCGGCTGCAGGTAGGACAGGAAGTCTTTAATCTGAAAATGTAGAGGAACCTTGACAGCATCAATAGATGGATGGATGGATAAATAAATAATATCTATTTGTTTAAAGATGCATTTACAGCATCTTTCAACTGTTTAAAATACATGAAGGAAGGAAGGAAGGATTGAATGCATAGGATCACCTTGATTAGAATTAGCAGTGTCAACAATACACACTGACTGGACCAGATCTGGTTTTCAATAAAAACCCAATATCAGCCTCATATATCAGCAATCTGATATATCAGTCTAACCGTAGTCATATAACTCTGGGCTAATAACTAATAATAACCAGTGCTGAATGTAACAATTTAATAGTACTTCATTAAATGTAATGGTACCCCATTATTAGTATAACAAGTATACTTGTTATATACTTATAACAAGTATAAGTATTATTGAGTATAACAATGTAAAAGTACCTCAGTGTAGGAGGAGTGGAAGCTGAAGCAGGCTCTATAGGAACTGGCTCCTGTTCTGGAAACAAATAGCATATTCATTAAAACATTATAGATATAATTTATACAAATGTTTATGACTTCTGTTCACGCTCTCACTTGACCACAACGTTGCTTTTCTTGCTTCTCTCTCCGAACCACATGGTGGACGGTTTGATGCTGATGATGCGAAGAGGAGTCCCGTCAGAGGCCGAACAGCCACATGGCAGCCTGTTGCCACGGAAATACTCCTCATCCTGCACACGCACACACACAAACACACACACACACACACAAATCATGGATCAGTTTGTGGTATCCTTCAACATGGATTCAAATTTCACGTTGAATGTTTTATGTATAAATGTGTATGTGTACCATTTCCGAGAAGTTATCCAGGCCTTGAAAACACAATTTTTAAATTTTATGACTGTGTGTGTATGTGTGTGTGTGTGTGTGAGAGTGTGTGTGTGGTCACGTGGGACCTTGGGGTGTCGACAGGCATGGATCTGTGTGTTGCGGTCGGTCGTCACGTAGCTCAGGATCTCGGGCATCTTCTTAAACATAGCCAGACTTTTGACGTGGATCTAGGAAAGAACAAACACACAATCACATTCAGCGGGAATCATTCACACGTGTGTTTGTTCATATATGTGTCCAGCAGTGTGTGTGTGTGTGTGTGTGTTACCTGTGTGTTGAACTCTTCCCCCAGGTTGGTAAACAGGTATTCGTATCCATAGGCAGCTTTACAGTTGAGCCAGACAACATGGTAGACGCTCCGACTGATCCAGTTCCCGACCAGCTCTCCAATACCACTCAAACACACCTCCTACACACACACACACACACACCAGAAACACATCCTGTATAATCAATTACTGTCAGAATTACATGCACAAGCACACATGGGATAACACAACACCTTATTGATGTAAAATTCAATAACGTTTCCATGACTTTCCATAACTACCTCCATGATATTCCAGGAATTCCAGTACCAGTGGGAATCCTGGAAAAAATGCTTTACCTACCCGACTGGGAATTTGGTAGAAGCGCGGGTCATAGAAAGTGGAGTCCAGATACACACTCTGAATATCTTTCACTCTGTGTGGGAGACAGCAGACAACAGTGTGAGGAAGCAAGAGAAACAGACAGACAGATAGAGCGTTCATACATGCAATTTCAAAACCTGGAAAACCTGTGAAACACGGCTTCCTCGCAAAAGAACTAAATATTCCTGAGCGTTACCATTCTCATCAGTAAGTAGTAGGCAGTAGAGATGTACAGCGGTAACCAACCTGCTGCCAGAGTGCAGTAGTTCTATCCGTGAGGCGTCTCCCTCCGCCAACCTGAAGTCCCCTGTATACAACACATTACCTTGGGACCCTTCAATCAGGAACCTACACACATACACACACACACAAGAACTGGGTAGTTAGCATGAGCAGTGATAGCCACCATGGCTGAACAGACTAAGAAGAGAGAAACTCAAACTGCATCAACAGAAAATCCATGGAAAAAAGACGTCACAGTGCTGGCCACACTGTTTGATTGACAGGTGATCTCTGGGAAGAGCAGTGCAGAAACACCACAGCAATGAGCGCCGAGCACCAAGCAGTCATACAAACTCAGGAAGACTTTGAGAATAGTTTGACTCACATGACAGAGCCTGGACAGTGACCTGCTGGTAGCAGAGTGATGACGACCTCTTCTTTCTGTGACACAAACACCAGACAGGAGGACAAAAATGTATAGTCTACTCTTACAGCATATGCAACTGACAAGCTAAATCTACATCTACATTCCTGACTTATGCTTTGTTCAAGAGTCAAGAGGCTGGAAATCAGGGAGAAAGATAGAAAGGGGAGAACTGGCAACACAGGCTGAAAGCCAGATCCAAAAGCATGGCATCATGAGTACATGACATGAACTTCAGGTACAATCACAGCTAGTTTGTTTAAAGGTCCAATTACAGGCCAACCAGGGCTTGTAAACAAAAGTCACATGGACCCACACAAGCAACACATTTACTAGACAGAGTTTTAGTTTAGTCATTCGACCCCCCATTCTCACACAAAACCCAACCCGCTGGCAACTTGACTGAAATAACCTAACCTGAAATCATCAGTTGTTTACCTCTCCTGACACCTCGTCCACCAGTGAAATCTGAGTCGGGCTCTCCAGCTCCAAAGGAACCTGTAGCAGATCATTCAACAGGAGAGAAAACAATTATAGGCTAATCTAATTTCAGTAAATAATACTCATAATAATCACTCAAAGCCAATGCCATCTACAGCATAAACAATTCAAATGACCGTTATGTTGGGGACTTACTATGTATTCCTCCCAGAATGCATACTTGGGATTGCTCAGCAGAAGCTCTTTGGTCACGAAGGAACAGTACAGCTTGACTGTGAGACTGGAACCAAGACACACACACATAAACACACACACACACACACACACTTAGCAAAGTCAGTATATGATGAATATTATTGCCGTTGACTATATCTGTAACTCTCCTCACCTGAATTTCAGTTTCCTCTTCAACAGAGGTCCTTTCAGTCCTTTCATGTGATCTGTTGAGAATAATAACACACCATCACACATAACAGACACAGACAGATAAACAGCGAGGAAAGACACGCCTGTCAAACCGACAAGGCTCTATAAATGATGAAAATAGTTTATTACCAATACCACTCATATTTATATGGGCTGATAGCTGTTCTTGTAGTAAGCTTCGGTAGCTAGCAAGCTAACTCACCTTTATGACAGTGGGAGAGAAAGTATGCCCGGGCATGTAAATTCTCCCTGTCGAAGCGGTCCAGCGAAATGGTGGGATACTCCTTCATACGCCCTGCAAACGAACTCATTTTTCAACTTAATGTTTTGTCGCTATCTTCTAGAAGTAAACATGACCTTTTCTACAAGGCTTCAGGGTTCGAGCATCTTCTAACAATAAAACAACAGTGGTTTGAAAGCCCCCTCCTCCTCCTCCTTCTTCTCCTTCTCCTTCTTCTTCTTCTTCTTCTTCTTCTTCTTCTTCTTCTTCTTCTTGTTTTACGGCGGTTCGCATCCAGTTTATTGGTGCATTAGATTAGCCTTCGCTCCTTCCCAGTCCACTTCCTTATTTGTCGGCTGTTTTCTTCTTTGTTCGGCTGCCAAGTTGTTTGGCGCCATCTACTGTCAGCAACGTCTGTCCTCCGGCGTAGAAGAAGAAAGTTGACGGTTACCCGGCAACCGAAGACAAGCGACAACATCACAGCCAAGTACAAGCTGGAAAGCCTTGTGAAGTAGCTAGAGTCCAAAAGAGCTGTAAGTAGGTTAACTTTAATTAATTAACTGAAATGAATGAGGAAATGTATTGTGAATTTAGGCATTCAATTTGAGTACAAGTTACTAAAAGCAGAGGTAACTGTAGGTCTGTGCAGCCTATAACTTAACCTACGTTCCCTTCTGTCTTCTATGGAGAGAACGCACGGCACTCAATAAAAAAGAAAAAAAAAATCTGACACTTGAAACTGTCATTGCTTATCGAGAAAGTTAGTTTGACGTAGGATCTTTTGCGATTTTTTAGCGTCCTCTCTCATGGGTGCAAATTCGGTGTGACAGGTGGGGGGGACCAACATCGGGATTTGGTCAGTCCTTCCAAGAAAATATAGGCTACACCCACACACACACTGGTGAACTACCGTTTATTAGGCTATATTGATACATAAAGGGACTGGTCTGTGACATTGCCATGTATTTTAGCGGAATCTCATTTGCAATTAATCTTAAATTTTAGGAATAACTCTGATTTTACATGGTAAAATGTTTTGTTGGTTTTGTTGTAGTAAACTTTGCCACCAATGCCACTTTGGAGAAGTTGGGAATTTGTGCCAAAAAAGGGCTTTTTCAGCATGCAAATACAGTATCTTTCCTTGGTTTTGAGGTGGACATAATTATTAATAAGTGTATGAAGGGTATAAATATGGTCTGAAGTTTGATGTTTGGGTAAGAAACCAATTTGACTTTTTGATAGCGTTTTGCTCAATCATACAGTATATGACAATAATCTGTTATTTAATATGCTGCAAAAAAATCTTTACCTAGATTACCATTGATGCAGATTCCCCTATAATTGCTGGGGTGAAATTTATTTCCATTTTTAAATATGGGTGTGATCTGGAACAGAGGTATTATCACACCCATATTTAAAAAATATGGATATGATCACACACACCCATATTTTAAAATATGGGTGCGATCTGGAAGAGGTATTATCACACTCATATTTAAAAATGTGGATATTATCACACCCATATTTAAAAATATGGGTGTGATAACACCCATATTGTGATCACACCCATATTTTTAAATATGGGTGTGATAATACCTCTGTTCCAGATCACAGGGAAATTTCCACTTCTTAGAACTAGGTTGAACAGTTTAACTAGAGCAACCTGGAGTTGAGGACTGAGGACTTTTAATATTATCAATTCCACTGGTCTTTCCATTTTTAAGAGTCTTCAGTTTTTGTTTTAGCTCTTGAATAGTGATGGGATATTAAAGAATACACTGGTAATCTTTTATGGTATTTTATGGTGTCTCTCCTGGTGTGTGTCTCTCTAGCCTGGTAAGTCTTGTCTTTCTCTCTCACTTTCTCCCCCCCCCCCCCCCCCCCCTCTCTCTCTCTCTCTCCCCCTCTCTGTTTTGTTGGGAGGCTGACTAGTTTAGCCACTTGTCTGTTCCAAATCCAAAGTAGTGCTCACTCACTGACTCACATCGTCATTATCTTTCATCCTTTTCGTAATGGATGGGGATCCAAAAGACGGCAAATGAATCAGCAGGGACAGTCTTGAGTAACAGGACAGGGTTGCCAGGTCAAGCTAAAATTTCCAGCGCAAGAGCCACTGAAAACAAAACGCCTAGTATACTCCAAAACCCATTGTGCAGGACACCGCGGACCAGGGAAGTGGGGAGGACGCAACCTCAATAAACATCAATAAAATAAAATAAATAAAAAGTTAACACTGGGTAAAAAGTGGGGGGGAGTTTGACCTGATTAATGATGCTCACCTGGTGTTATGGCAATAAACCATATCATTTCAGCTGTATTCTTAAATATTCAATGAATATACAGAATTCATGAGGGTAAAATAGAACTTTTGTCTATTCTTTTTGAAGGATATCTACATCTCCATCAGATCTTGAGTTTTTTCAGTGTAACCGATGAGTCTGTGACTGCAGGGTTGCAAGGGACCCAAGCCTAATGAAAGCATGTTGCAATTCTTGTCATGTGGGCACTAACCAGAAACCAGTCTGCGATCCATTTTGGGTCCTCTTAACCAAAAGTTAAAAAAAAGATTCTGTGTCATCTTCCCAGCAGTGCCACTATGTTGTGGGCCATCCACGACAGCAACTCCACGCCAAAGTCCATGAGCAGAGCCACGGGCTGGACGGCCGAGGTGGAAAACCTGTACAGGTTCCAGCAGGCCGGCTACAGAGACGAACTGGAGTACAGACAAATCAAACAAGTGGCTGTGGTAAATGCACTAATCCGGTTGTAGTTGTGTTACTGATTCTGGGATAGGATCACTGTTTTTAGCTTCTTTTATCCAACAATTTGCATTGTTGAACCAGTCTGCAAAGCTATTTGTTATAGTGGCACTGTCCTTGTAGCAGGCATTTATTTATCATGTCTGTCTTTGTCTCTGTTTCTGTCTCTCTGTCTCAGATCGACAAATGGCCAGAGACTGGCTTTGTGAAGAAGCTCCAGCGTCGAGACAACACGTTTTACTACTACAGCAGGAACAGGGAATGCCAGGACAAAGAAGTCCATAAGGTCAAGGTCTATTCCTACTAAGATGTCCACGACTCTGGGTTCCCGTCCACAGAAGAGAGAGCCGCATCATCACATGAATTATTATCATACAGCCATTGTCTGCCAACACACACACAACAGGCCCAGACCCACCCTCCCTTGATGAACTCTTATTTTGAAAGAAACATGACATGTGGCCCCTCTCTCATTTGCAATAAAGGAAGTTTGAATTTGAAATCTGAGCTTGATTTCCGAGGCCTTATTCAGCAACTGGATCAATGGATTTTCTTTTCTGCAGAATGAACATGTTTTCTTTCGCTGCATGTTTTTGTTTTTAAAGGAATAGTTCACCCCAAAATTAAAATTCAGTCATTATCATTTAATGCTTTTCTGGACTACGGGGGCTTTATTTTAGGGTGAACTGTCTCTTTAAAATGACCAGTTCAATGAATAAATAGTGTTAGTCTATTCCTAGCAGCACTGAACAAGTTTCACTGAGATAAACTGCAAGAATGGAAAAATTCCTCCAACCTCATGACATCATTGCAATAACTAAGGACTGCTGTTTTTCCTTTAGCACTGGATTTTCTCTGCAGAGCTTTAATGCCTGTTCACTGTAACATTTATCACTTGTTGAATAAATGTGACTGAATTTTCCTTTTGTTGGGATTAAGAGCCGGGCCTGCCTGTCACACTCTGCTCATGTGATGGCAGCATGAGGGGTGGGATTACACCAGCTGCAGTGTGTTATGACCCCACAGGCTCTCACATCTCAGCTTTGTCCCATGGATTGAGAACATAGCCTATTCTGTAATAAGATATTTATGCTTATTGACTAGTCATTAGAATGCCATTGTGTAACGCTGGGGCAAGTCATTAAGTTGGCTGAGTGAGAGAGTGATCCCATGCTACTAAACAGAAAAAACTGCACCCTACACCACAGCATTAAGCAGGTGAGTGAAACAATTGCAATTGTAAACACTTGTAATGGTCACTTTTTCCAATTTTTTATTATTATTTATTTTTTCAAATGGCTTATTATTCTTGAAAAATTGTTGGTATATTTGTGACAAAAAAAAATCTGGCAATATAATGTAGCCTTGCATATCAGTAAAGGTACATGCCGCATAAAATGACTCAATATATTTTCTTATCTCCACCCAAGAGAGAAGCACGTATCGTAGTGCACTTGACTTACCAAGCCTAGCTATAGTCGGCCCAACAGTAATTGAACTCGCCTTTAACTGCTTGAAGCTACCAAGGAGCTACCCGGCTCATTCCCTTTAATGTATACTTGACGCTATTGCTCGTCTATTCTGAAGTTATGTTTCCAGTGGACTCAACACGGGTTTTATGAGGCAAGTTTGGAAGTAAATCCAGAGGATCGACTCGGTGAGTTAGTTGAAACAATGGTTTGTCATCTAGCTAGCTTGGTTTGGCAAAATGTGTTGATATTCTGGAGCTGTCTAAATAGTTAGCTTAGCTACGTTAGCAAGCCAACCTGTTTTACTAGCGTTGGCCTTGTAACGGGCAATGTTAGTTAGGGTAGCAAGTGTTATCGTTAGTAGTCGTAATTTGGTAACTACCTAATATTATAGATGATTGAAAAGATAAGAGAGGCCTTTTTATTTTACTCCCCAGGGGCCCAGGTATGGTTAAGGTGACTTTACACTGTGGCATACACAGCTAACTGGCTGTTTGGACAAAGTTAATGATATTTAGCTAACGCTAGCTTTCGTGAGCAAGATAAGCTATCTACCAATCAAGCTAATTTGTAAGACAGCAGTTGGATGTGGTCACGACTTGTCAGCTGTCACAAGTTGGCCCACTTTATCGATCGTGTTGGTCATGAGCAGTCAGCTGTTGTGCTCCTGTGGTCCGATATCTGCTAAAGATGTGTGGGCTCACGCACACACCTGGTAAAGCATGACTTAAGCCTTTTTACGAATCGTTAGGCTCTTTTGGTAAATTCGGCATACAAGTGATTTAACAAGTGGCACTTTTTTCAGTAAAATCTCAATTTTATTACTGATCCACACTGCTCGCTACCGCGCACTACAGGTGGAAGAAAATTCTGGGAATAAGAACTGAATCAGTTCTAAAAGTTGTGATTTTATTGAAATCAGTGCTGCTTGCTGAAACACGCATGCCGAATATACCAGAAGACACTAAACGATTCATTAAAGGTCTACTTAAGTCATGTTGTACCAGGAATGACCCGTTGCCAGATTTCATAATGGAGTTTGGCGTGACATCACGTATCGGCGCTCTGGTCTACATTTTTCTTTTTTACCAAGGTTAGCTAGGTAGCATTACACCGATGTTCTGATGGCTTACACGTGAACCAGATATTTTTCTTCTTAGCTTGGTTAAGTCGGGGGGTCCGTTTTAAGAAGCCTAGTGAATCACAAGGCTCCAGTGGAATGTAGCTTTCGGCCAGTTTTATGCTAGCTATAATGAGGCTCTTGTTTTCCACTGTGCTTTCTGCTGAGAAAGCTCTGTGAGGGTTTTATTTCCCTTCCCGCTGGCTTCTGACCCAGAAAGGAAGCAGCAACCACAACTGGCCTCTTTCTGAAAATGGTTGGTTAAATCTGCATGGGGTGATGTTGTGAAATTGTGCTCTGAGAGAAGTATTTCTCTAATCCTTTCTTGAGGTGTTTCCCCTGCTTTCATGGTGCCGCCCACACTTGGAAAGTTGCCCACACTGCAAGAAAAAACACAGAATTACTGAAAACTCACACTCAGTCCTATTTACCCCAGTCTTGTAACCCTCTCGGAAAACAAACAAATCCACAACCAATGTTTTAAAGTTGCCGTTATGCCATAATCTAATAGTCTACATATGAGCTGATGAAATGCCCCCAGCTCTGTTAACCAGGTTTCCCACTGGTTATGGAATTCCTGGAATATCATGGATTAGTGACAGGTGTATTCCAGACAGAGAAAGTCGGGGATTTGATAAATTTTCTCTGGGGAAGCCAGGGAACATAGGTTTGGGAAGTAGTTTTTCTATTACCTAGAACACATTCAGCCATCAGACACCATTGGAACTAGCTCAGATCCCTTTTATATATTGGAATACATATGTACAATATGTTGGATACTTCAGATTTGCTTTTAGTAAACAATTAGGCTTCTTAGGTTAATGGGCATTGAATGTACAGCAGATACAAGTGGGCAGACATCCCCAGCTGGCTGCTACCTCTGCTGCATGACTGATTAGGAAGGGGGTTTTGGAAAGTAAGCTGGAGGAAGTAAGCTCTGATGGCCTTGGAAAGCACTGATTTGGTTGGGTTTTAGTTTTGGAAATGAGGGCTGTAGCCTAGTCTTAACCAGACTGCTTGACCAGAAAGATTTTAATGGATCAGTATGGAGAAGGTGGGTTTTGTTCTGATTTGAGCTCCCCCTCCTATCAAACAGTCATCATCACTTATATTCTTTCTTGGAACTTGACTCTCTGTGGTTGTGTTACACCTGAAGCATAGAGGAAGTGAAACAGAAGAAACGACAGCAAAAATCTCTTCTTTGTTTTCCTGGGTTTTATTCAGCTGCAGTTTGCCGCCATAGTGAGAAAACACCCACTGCTAGTGAAACTGTGACTCACAATCTCTCCCCTTACAATCACTATGGGACCAGTGGTTCAATGCTTTCACCATAATTGTTATCCAATTTAGAGCCAACAGCGGTAAAAAATGTTTTTGCGTTTTTTGACACAAATCTATGCATTTTCACGTGATTTCAGACCATTGAAAATACAGAAGTGTCTATGGTACCAGGCTAAAACCGACTGTCACTCACTCAAGGTTAAAATTAGTACATTTAATTAGAATATTGCTTGTTTTGTAGACGGCTATTAGTCCTGGGGTCAGTAAAACATGCTGCTGGTCGTAGTACTGCATTGGACAAGAATTGAAACAACCATAAAACTGATTCAAAAAGGATTTTAATGACTTTTTGTTTCTCAGTTCTTCAAAATTACTCATTGGCCGCTCTGAAAATACGACCGGCGGCCTCATACATTTTTTTGTAGTCATGAAATGTTAGTATCTTTGACCCATTTCACTTTATTGCGTGTTGCTGGGAGTGCTGCCCATCAACAGTGTAATCCTGTCTTGTGCTCAACAGGTACAGGAACTAGCCCACCTGGCTGGCGGTCCACCCAGCATAATGCCCCCAGCAGCCTGCTGACACCGACACCTTCCCCGAGACTGTGGAGGGAGGGAGCTGGGAGCGAGCTAGCTAGCATGCAGCAGCGGCTGCCGAGCTAGTTGTCCATGAGGCAGCGCTGCTGAGCGGCGAGCAGTCGGTGCTGTCTGCGCGTCTACCGAGCCGGCCATGGATGACTTCACCACCCGGACCTATGGCACCAGCGGCCTGGACAACAGGCCTCTGTTCGGGGAGACCTCGGCACGGGTAGGAGCCTGGGTGGAGTGTGTGTATGGGTCAAACACTAGCTGAAACACACAGGGCCTACTTGCACACATACAAACACACACACGGCTGATATTTTGTGCCAAAATTCAACATAAATTTCACCATTCTCATGCCAAAAATTCCTAAAAATTTCAAGTATTCAACTGTTTTCCCCAGAATTGTATTCTTGTCAGGGTGGAAAAGCTTCTGAAACGGCATTTAGACCATCATGGGACACTAAAACTCTCCATTGAAATCAAGGATGTGATCATAATAACAACAACAACAAAAAATAATAATGAGACACTGGCTGATGTGTGATTTTTAATAAAAGACCAATACCAGCCCCATATATCAGTCTTAACCCCAGGCTGCATGTGTACAAGGAGACCCTGGGAGAAGTGTGTGAGTTAAAGAAATTATGTGTTCATACTTCCGGTATGGTGTGTGTGAAAGAGAGAAAGTGTACTGGTCTTTATCTAGTGAATGTGGTTTTCAGTGAGCGTATGAGAAGGAGTAAGATAAGTCTAGAAATATGTTGTTGTGTCTGAGCTGATGTGTTGAACTCCTCTCCGCAGGATCGAATCATCAACCTCGCTGTGGGGGGATTCACGTCTCTGGTTGTTCTAGTAAGTACTAAACAACTCCTGGACGAGGTTTTCCATGGTGCATGGTTGGCCACCTCTCGCACAAAATGCACAAATGCCATCCTAGTACTTCTTTCTTTTAGATTCATATTGGATGCTTTGATGCATAAAGCTGATGTTCAAACCTGGTGTTTCTTGTCATTGTAGTTTTCAACCAGCAAAGATTCTAAGATTCTATTCTTTAAATTCTTAAAATCCTTCTTTAACCTGTCTCCTCCACTTCATCTACATCTCCTCTTTAATGATTGAAGTGGATTTGATAGGTGAAATCTGGGATCATAGCTTTCACCTGGTCACTGTATTTCATGGAAAGAGCAGCAGTCCTAATATTTTGTATGCTCAGTATACGATCATGCAGGAGCACCAGCAATGAGTTACTGGAAACGTTCTGAACTGGATGAACTTGGAGGAAAATGCAATATTATAAGCTTCTTAATTGGAATGCGGTTAGTTATTTTTCACCATGTCACCATGACAGGTTTCTTTGTCCACTCTTAGATGAATCCAGAACAGGGTTTATAGTACAATATGCATCATATCTGCTCTACTAAGCACAGCTGGACTTCATGTCCCTTAACAATTAATTTCCTGTTGTCCTTATTCTTATGCGGCCTATTTATAGTTTCATAGCTTTCATTAGCTGTGGTCAATCAAATAGGCTGCTTTGAAGGAACAGTAACCCAAATAACAAATTTCATGATCATATATGTGCCGGTTTGTTTTGAATGAACACAATTGGACTTAATGTGCCTTAACAATTAATTTCCTGGTGTCGTTTATCTTAGACTGCCCATTTATAGTTTCATACCTTTCAGCTATGTTCAGTGAGAAATAAGCAGGTTTTTCCAGCTTTGTTTCTTTATTCTGGTTGTTAAATTGGTCTTGAATTCAATACCAGGTAGCATTAAAAAGGTCTTCATTGTCTCTTTCTGAAACCTGCAGAAACTGATTAGAGTCAAATGTCATGGTACACCTTTGTGCCATGGCAGGCCAGTTGTAAATCCCTGCCCCAGTCTATAAAAAGCACGATGTCTACTGTATGTAAAGCATTTCTTTGGCTGCCAGCCCAAGAGGAACAGGGTGTTGACGGCTGGAACAATAACTGTGTTGTTTTTACTTCTCCTTTAACATTGTGACTGTCTCCACTGTTAGTGCCTTTGGCACTGGCATTATCTGTCACTCTTTCCTTTTAAAAGGATTTTATTCATTGAGCTCATTTATTAGATTAGCAAGGAAAAGGAAAGATGTCTTGAAGAAACTTAGGCAGCTTTTATATTGAACATAAAATGGGTGAATTGTTGGCTATATATCCCATTCATGACCTTTCGTAGTGTACAAATATTTTTTAGGAAAACTTGGACATATTTGTGACTGAGTCTCTGATGTGTCTTCTAGGTGACTGTGATCAGTTCGTTTGTGTTCCCCTCGATGCCTCCGAGACCACTCAATGTCTTCTTCGCTGTGTGTATCCTGCTAGCCTGCGGATCCACCATAGTGCTGGTAAGACACACACACACTGGGTAGTGTTAATGACAGACGGATATATGGAGCTGATATAGGCCTTTTGTTAAAAATCAGATCTGGTCCAGTCAGTGTTGTCCACCTCTGATATGATGGATATGATGCAGTTTGATTGATTACATATCTATTGTAGAATTGATCAATACTACACTGGTTGTCTATGGGAAGACCTTTACCTGAACTGATTCTAATGTGCTGTTTTGATTGGATCTCTCTCCCTCCCTCCCTCCCCTCCCTTCCTCCCCTCCCTTCCCCCCCTCCCTTCCCCTCCCCTCCCCTCCTCCAGATATTCTGGTACCGGCAGGGCGACCTGGAGCCCAAGTTCAGGAATCTGATCTACTACATGCTGGCGTCCGTCGTGCTGCTGTGTCTATGTGCCAACCTCTACTTCCACGACGTCACGTAGACGACGTCACAGGAAGAAGAAGAAGAAGAAGGGAAGACATGGCCTTGACAGACGGAAACACATACACTGACAAACACACGCAACGTGAGAGAGGAGAAACGACGCGGAAGGAGGAACGCGACGATGAACGAAACACACTTTTACCAACGCGACCAAAACAAAAAGACACACACACTAACTCGAATGCATTTTTTTGCGTACCAAGGACTTTCCACCAGTCGGACCAAACCATAAAGAGACTTGATGGTTCCAGTGGGATCGGAGATAACGGGACTTGTTGGTGCCGGTTCACATGGCGTAGAAATCTATCCTATCATGATGCAAAGAGGCCGCGCATCGGCCTGCGGACACACTGCTGGATGGGGATTTGGGCGAAGAAGTGTGTTTACATGCACAAATATTACTATACACAGTCATATCCTGTTTACAATAACCAGCTCATATCCTTAGTATGAGAAATGCGTTAAGGTAATGAGGCGTGTATACACCTTGATCATGTTTACTGTCAGTAAGAAGCTCTGTTCCCACGTTAATATTCGGAATATTGTTTTTATTTGGGATTGAATTGCTATGAAGATGCATATTAACAGCTGATTAAGACCTTAAAGGAAAAATCCCCCTTTACATACTGTTAACACTGTTAGATATCATCAGTCTGGTCAGTTTAGTGCATTCCTGGAGTTATTTTGTGATTTCAACCTGCCTCGTCTACTTCTACTTCAGTTAGTGATTTCCTACGTTTCCCAGAATGCCTTTGGACAACCCCCAGAGTAGCTGTTTTTTTGTAACAGCGTTAAAGAGTGTTTTAGAGTGGATTTTTCCTTTAACCAGGATGTGAGCTATGAGCTAGAATACTGTGCATGTAAACACACTGAGTGAAGTACTGTAGACTTTACACACTAGCTCACACACAGCAATAGCACAGGCAGCATTGGGGTTTTGTGGCAAATGTATGTAACAGTTTTTTTGTTTTTTTTCTGTCTGTCACCACTTCTTCTACTTTCCTGCTCTTTCAGCTTATCTGATCGTCATGGTTGGGGGGGGGGGGGGGTTTAATTAATTTTCCGAATCAAAGTCAAGCCAAGAGGATTTTTTTTATAATAATCGTCCAAACTGATTTTAACGTGGAATTACGTCGACTGCCAACGCTTGCACTAAGCGGAGCCGAATTCCAGTTTTGTCGAAGCCATACGCGCTTGCGCACACACACACACACACACACACACACACACACACACACACACACACACACACACACACACACACACACACACACACACACACACACACACACACACACACACACACTCGTTCACTCAGGCCAGCTGCAGCACCAATGAAGACGAATGGGAGCATTCCAGGTGGCTTACACTGAAGCTGTACAACACAACAGATCTGTTATACGGATCTGTATCGATCTCTATATCATATTGATGTGTCTGTGATCTAAATTTTGCACTTGTCCTGCCATTTACACATCTGAGCTGGGTTTCTCAATGTTTGTAGCGTTAAGAAGTAGCTCTTAGCTTGGTTACAAAAATGTGTTCTGACATCAGGAATGAGAATCATAATGATTAGAAGGTTCGGTAGTAGGCCTGTTTAGATCAGTAAACTCAATATGTGAAACAGGATTTTGTAAATTGAGGATAGAAATTGGGCAAACAGCCTCTTGTTGTCTATGTAGGGTTGCTTTACTGTAGGCAACTTGGAACACACCCACAACATGCCAATAGAGAAAGGGTAGAGCTGGGCTTGGTTTCCAAAAGCATCTCAGCGCTGATGTCGGGCGAGTTTGACAACACACCGGCATTTTCATCATGATGTCTTGAAGTGTCCCAGTTCCTTTAAATCAAGCAGATTCAGTACTAACCAGCCACAGCAAGATTCTTATGTAAAAATACATGTGTTTTATCAGTGTGGCTGCAACAGAGAGGAGCGTCCCATCCCCACTAATTGAGACGCAGTAGATTCTTAATGAAATTCACAGTAATGTTATGACTGACATCATGAGCGACCCCTAGCTGGCCTTGTAACTGAAGGCTATGGTAAGCAAACTGACAGAGAGCTTAGTGCTGAGAAACACTGCGGGAAACCAAGCCCCGCCTTCACTGAGATGAGATCTCCTTGCCACGACCTTAGGATTGTCAAAGCCATGTGTTGCTTTTTTATTTAATAATATTTTATGGAATAAACAATCTGTACCCTGACTGCCTCTTCCCTTTTTTCCTCTGTGTTCACTGCATGACAGCAAAAACAAACCAAACCAGCTGCTGCTACTTTACATGATGAATAAAGCAGTTGATAATATGATGCTTTATTCGGTGTCTGTGTTGTCATCCCTCAACGGCTAAGTTGACACTTTAGAATGATAAAAAAATATCACCCATAAAAACAACTGACAAGTACATAGGCTTAGTACAGAACTCTTGGTCTCTTTATTGACTGTTTCAGTTACAGCACAACAAGGCGTGTCAGGGAAGGGAAATTGGTTGGATTTATTTTAGACACTTCCCAGCACAGCCTTGGTGTAAGTGTGTTATGGTAATAATACAAAGGCAAACAGATGGCATGGACTGGAAAACAACAGATCTCAACGTATCATGGATAGGCAAGTTGTGCCGAATGAACGGCATTAAAACAAGTAGTCTAAAAAGTACTTGTGCAGCTTTAAAAACTCATCAGCTGGTAAATGTATCTCATATGACCAAGGACATGGAGTTTGGCTTCTGGCTGAGAATGGGAAATTCAGCACCACTGGAATCCAAGGTGGCAAATTCAACTATATTATTCATGATTTTTTTTCTAGTAATGTCATATGTAAATGTTTGCGTTCAATGTACAAACATAAAACCTCATTTGCGGTTTTTCCTCACCACAAAAGATGAAAATGAGGAAGGAATTTGCAAGGTTTCTTCCATTGGTTGTCAGGTGCCATTTTCATTTATTGTTTTCATAATGTGAGCATTTTAAAGCCCTTTGAGACTGTAACTGTCATTAACGACTATACAAACTTGACTAGAAATGAGCTGATTCACCAGTTTACGAGGACGGTCCGGATGTGCAAACCCGCTAAATGTGACTTTTCCAGTGGCCAGTGAGAGAACTGCCACCTCTTGCAGTGCTCTCTCTCTGTTAATACATTCAAGTGAGTAGAAATTCAGAAATTGATAGGATGGCATATTAACCGCAGCCTCATGCTGGTAAATGTAGGCTGTGGCTGGTCCATTTGTCTATTCTATCAGCCACTTGAAGCAGAACTCTGGCCCTTTTTCAACCTGGACCCTGTTGTCCCATCATGCTGATTGAATCTGACCAAAATCTGGTCTATTGCTTCATTATAGAGCTACCTGTCTTTGCTTGCAGTCCTATAGGGCAAATGGAGACTCCAAGAATCAAACCTAAAAACAGCCAAAGCATGTCACATTGATTGCTTGCTCTGTAATGAGATGCCAGTAAAAAGATGTAAATGAAAAATACATAAGGTCAGGCCATTCTCATGCAGTTTAGATGCTACTTTGGCCGTTGTTTTAGCACTTCCTTGTTTCCACTTTGCCATCCAGATGCAGCTTCATGTCTACATGCACTGATGTGTACAGTAGTGCAAAATAAATAGTTGTCAGGTCATGGATTAACTGAAACTTAAATATATACATCTCTCATTACAGAGTGAGCGTCAACATGTGTGTCTCGGTATCAGCTGACACTCAAAGTGAAGTGCTCTGAATTGGAATCAGCAATGAAAAAGTGGTATTGGTGCAATGCCAGCAGAGCAGTGTCTTTCATTGACATGTGGCCTTTTGACTTGTTACCATGCATTCACACTGCAAGCAACACCATCAACAAGCCACTGGAAGTCGAGCGAGCAGGGAAACTGAACAAGTTTGTCAGCGGAGAAAAGTTGGCCGTGGCTGAACTTTCCACTTTCCAGATTCCTGCGCTTCCTTGTTTCCCTACAGATGTGATTTTGTATGAATGGATGAGAAGGTGATTACAACCAGTCAAAGCTTCCTAGTTCTCTATTTGAAAGACTACAGGAATCAATGTCTCAGAAACGCTTGGAGAACGGTTGCATCCATTGTTGGGGTTGATTTAAGTGATGTAATGTTATGAAAGGCAGCAAAAATACATGATTTGCCTGTTTAAAACTTTGCAGTTGCAGACTACATAGATGCAGCCCACAATCGCTCAGAATAGAGCAACACATCAACCAAGTTGCTCGCAGTGTGAACACGGGGTTAAGGGCCATGAGCAACTTTTTAAGGCAATTCAAATGGGCAACACCATCATCAGCAGGGATGAACATTGGTAAAAAAGAACAAAGAAATCAATGTGGATAGCACAGGAAACAGGTTGATATACAAAATACTGTTAGTCATGGCTGATGGCATAGTTGCTAAGATTTGACCAATATGCGTTAGCAGTATATTGGTCTAGCCCTAATAATGATTTACACTGCCTCAAAATGTTGCACACCCTTTTAGATTCTCCGCTGATGTAATATGAAGGCGCAGTGTAAGGCTAACTTGCCACATCTAGTATATTAGCATTAGCTGTGCAAGCACAGAGCCTCGTTCACATTGCGTCCAGGGGCTTGGCATAACGCAGACGACACAATACATAACCTGTCAAACCTAGCTCTGTTTCATTTATGACCAAACCAAGTAGGCTTTTAGTAAAAATTCATAGTTCATGGTTTAAAACGGGAGTCTAGAAGAACTTGACCTCCGCTCCCAGTACGTCTGGAGAAGAGTTACTGTAGCTGCTGTTGATGTTGGTGTGGTTCTGTTCAGCAGGTAGGTGTTCATCATGCTCTACACAGGAAGAAAGAGACTGGCAGCCTCATGATTGGGAACTCAGTGATGACATCAGGCTGGCAAATGAGGCTCCAGCTCAGTCTGAGCCTTCCTGGTTCTCCAGGATCGGATCTGAGGAAAGACAGAGAGAGAGAGAATAGAGCAGACTAAGTGTGTGTGAAGAGAACAGAGTATGTATATGTTTTTTTGTGTGTGTGTGTGTGTTACCTGTCAGTGTGCTGCTGATGTTGGGAGGAGAGACGATGAGCACGGCGCTGCCAGCTGCTATCCCAGAATCCACCACTGACCCCTCCACTGAGGCGGAGCTCAGAGCCTGACGCACCCGTGCACAGATGTTCACAGTTACACACATACAACAACAACAAAACAATTTAACAATTCTAAGTTTGGGAAACTTTAAATACAGGGCTGATACTGGAAGCTCAGCAGAACAGGCATGCTTTACCTTGTCAGTGAAGCCGCCCGCCATTGGTCCCTGAGTTTCCGGGGCAACATTTTCCGCATCGACCAGGAGACTTGTGGCGTCTAGCCTGTCTTCCTGGCCCCGCCCCTCCGTCTCCACGACGAGCTGCGATTGGCCGAGGTGATCCGGGGAGGCGTGGTCGGAGGTGACGGTTTGGATGATGACGCCGTCGCTGGAGCAGAGGCCCTCTGTCTGAGATGGAAACACACACATGCGCACAGGTGATTATGTATACACTGCACTATACACTGGAAAACAAACCACTGAGACTGTTAAGGCTGAAAATCCCCTCCGACACTCACCGACAGGCTGTGCAGGATGATGTGTTCAGGCGAGGAGGGGGAGGAGCTCGTCGTCAGGGTCACTGTGCCGTTATTGGCCAAGCTGAGAGGAAGGCCCTGACTGGTGGACAGGCTGAGCGGCAGGCCCTGACTGGATGTGGTCTGGAGGTAGTAGGTCCCCGGGGTGCCGGTGGGCTGCAGGTGGAAGGACTGGAGAAGAGGGAAAAACATGGATATACAGGGAGTCGGAAAAGTCTGGAATTACATGGAAACTACTGACTAGGTTTAGACTGATATATGAGTTAGACCGATATTGACCTTTAATTAAAAATCAGATCTGGTCCAGTCAGTGTCGTCCACCTCTTTCATTGATTGCATATTTATTGTAGAATTGATCAATACTACTACTACCTACTACAAGAGGAAATCCTGGAGAAACACTGAATACTTGGAATTGCATTTTTTTGGCACAAATGATCGACTCTCAGCAGTTTTAATCTAAAAATATCAGTATTGGCTTTCAAAAACCCATAACAGTGAAACTGCAGGCTGAATATATGTGTGTGTGTGTGTGTGTGTGTGTGTGTGTGTCGTGCTCACAGGTAGGATCTCGAAGGTCTGCAAGGCTCCCGTGTTCAGTGTGATGGTCTCACTGTCGCTAGCTGCTGTAGAAGAGTCTGAGGCTGAGAGAGACAGAGAGAGAGAGAAAGAGAGAGAGAGTATGAGATACAGGGGAAGAGAGGGAGAGGGAAAGGGTGGGTGCGCTTGTTTTAGGGCTCCCAGTTGGGTGGTGATGTACCAGCTGGGTGGAGTTTGCACTGGTTTTAAAATAGGACAACAACCAAATGATAAAACAATCGGACAGAAAAAGAAACATTCAAAGTCCATGTAGATTAGGCGTGAATTCTCAGAATGTGTAAAGTTACTATATAATAAAACAGATATATAGATATAGATATAGTAGAGTGGGTCTCACCCAGGTGTGTGATCTGCAGTGGGATCTGGACAGGGATCTGCAGCGCGGCGACAGAGCTGGGAGCGGGGCTGCTGCCGCTCTCCTCCAATCGCGTGACTCGGATCTGGAGCGAGGAGGAGGGACTTCCCGGTCCGGCTGCCGTCTGAGAGGACTCCATCAGCTCCTGGAGGCCTTTCAGTAAGACTGCGCACACACACACACACACACACACGCACACACACACTTTATGAATGTCATCGATTATAGATAAAGGGATTCAAATTCAAAGTGAAATGCACCAGAAATATAAAAATACGACGTGTCTGTACCGCTGAAGGGGATCTCCTTGTGATTGGCTACTTGTCTCTTGATGCTCCACCACTTGGAGCGCAGCCATTGGGGGGATCGGACGCTGCTCCACCCGCCTGCTAGCTCCTCCCACTTTAGATCATTCTCATCCTCCACCTCCAGCTCCGATATCCTAAACACACACACACACACACACACACACACACACACAACTTAATTTTATCCAATTCATATAATACAAATGTTATGAATAATAAGTGTGCATTCATATACAGTAAGCTTCCATTACACACACACACACTCACTCACTCATGTGTAGTGTAGATTAGGCATGGGCGATATCCAAAACATTGCGATATTTTGTGAATATCGTGATATTTTGTGAATATTGCAATACTTTGGTTATTAGTATTATAGTAGTGTAGATCCCTGATAATCTTATTATGGATGTATGTTCGTAATGTGTTTTCGCACAAAGCTTGAGTACACACACACACTCACACACACTCCTCCCTCCCCACCTGCGTATTAGGTTCAGGTCGTCTTCCTTCGTCCATTCCGTTCCGCCGCTGTGTTTCCAGTTCAGGTAGTTGAGCCACTTGGACCGGCACTGTTTCTCGGAGCGGGTGCGGACCTGGTCGGCGACCGACGCCCAGGACACGCCCCCGGTGACGGCGACCCCCGGCGGCACGCCCGCCATCTCGTACACCACCTCGGCGAGGCGTCGCTCCTCCTCCTCGCTCCATTTGCCTGGTGCATAGGAAGACAAAGAAAAGATGCAGACAAATGATACTAGGGTTCAACTGAGATTTTTGAAGGCCCATACTGATATTGATAGTTTTGTACTGAAGCTGCCATAGTTGATATTTTGTGCCAATATTCAATATCTACAAATTTGACTACTTTCATGCCAAAAAAAGGCTCAGAAAATTACAAATATTCAGTGTTTTCCCCACTTTCCGCACTTGAAAACCTAGAAAAACATAAGGAAGGATTTTCTGTTTTCTGGGGATTTTTCTAATACAAATTTGGAAATTGCAATATTTCTATTTTTTTATATGCAACCCCAACACACACGGCATCACACACCCTCCTCTGTACCTGTGTTGCATGTGTCCTTCATCAGTCGGCAGCGGTCCTTAACGGAGGAGGCGCTGCGGCCCAGAGCCGCTCCTATGGTCGCCCAGTCGTTACCGTGCTTCTGCCTCAGCCTGAACACACACACACACCAAGTGTCAAGCTTTAAATAATATACTCATGTAAAAAGAATCTACAAAATATGAAGAAATGAAAAGAAAGATATATACTTACGCTTTTAGTTTCTCAATCTCATCAGGAGTATATCTTGGAAAAAGAGAATCAGCAAATTATCATTGGACACATAAGAAAAACAATAGAGTTTTGTTGTATTAGACAGCACATAGTGGTCAGTAAATGGTGTATGAGGGTGTGTGTGTGTGTGTGTGTAACCCAAGTGTGTTTTCCCTTGCCTCTTCATTACATACTCACTTCCCCACATGGTTGCGGTTGTCGTACATGCGCAGCACCCGTCTGTACACGGCGAACAGCGGCCGGTTTAAGCCCCAGGCCACGCTGCGGTAGAAATCCTTCCTCTCCTCCTTGGACATCTCGAATATGATCTCTGCCGGGTCCTCCATGCCTCGGCCCTGACACACACACACACACACACAGTATCATATACACTGTACGGCGAGTATAGCATTGAACTTGACGTCTTCAGATGCTACAGAGAGACAGAAAGTTACATGCCAGAGAGTAAAAACCAAGGCGGTAAAACCAAGAGGTCACGAGAGCGAGATGCCTACCTTTACATAGCGCTCAATGTTGCTCATGAGAATGTCGATCTCCTCCTTTGACCACATGCCCTGCTTCCACTTATGACCTAAACACCAGGAGAGGTCATACTGCCTTCACACAGACATTACACATTACATACAGCATGGTTCTTGTATGTGTATGTGTGTGTGTGTGTGTGTGTGTATACCTTTATTAGCCAGTGTGTCTTTGTCTTCTTTAGTGGTGAACCAGGCCTGACTGACCGGTGAAACGTCCTCCGTCTTCTGATGAGGGGAGAGAGAGTCCTCGTCATCGTGTAGGATCTACACACACACACACACACGCACACCAAGGGCAGTGAGTACTTCTCCGGGAATTTTCGTCACAAAACAGCACTGAATGGAGTTTCAAGAAAGAAAGAAGGGAAGGACGAAAGAGGGAGAAGCAGAAGAAGAGAAGGACGAGAAAGGAGGGGAACTGTGTCTGAACCTGAATCTGGGCGACGCCCTCCTCAGAGATGTCACTGTCTGCTGTGGCAGTCATCGTCACCTCGAAGCTCTCGTCATTCTCCGACACTGGGACAGGAGAAAGAGAGAATGAGATAAAGAACTTTCTGACACTTATTGTATCGTCCTATGTGGCAAACTCCACCCATCTGGCACTCCGAACGGGTTAAAACAAACGCTAACAGTTATACGCATATACTATTTGAATCAGGTATAGTAAATATATGCATCTGTAGTGTTGATGTCCCTGTGATTAATGGTGACTGATGGGTAAAAATAAATCACTCAGGGCTGTGTGTGTATGTGTGTGTGTCTCACTGGGCAGAGTGACCACGGAGAACTGCGGTGTGTCCGAGTCTTCCTGCTCTTCTGTGGTGAGATGCAGTTTCTTCTGGAGGGGTTCTGAGTCCTCATCTACACACACACACACACACACACACACACACACACACACACACACACACACACACACAATCTTCAACAAACTGATGTAGACAAACACACATGTACTGTAGATCCAAAGGATGTACAGTACATTACATTATCCAATTATGTTTCTGTGAGTAAAATAAAAAACAAATAAAATACAAGGGCAAAATATATTCAAAACACTGTAAAATTATGCCAAATGTGCAAGAGTCAGTACAGCATAATTTTCAATGAAAACACATTTGATGCCAGAAATCTAAAATGGTTTTACAGTGTATTTTGCATTACAAATTAGACCAAATGTCAGTGTGAATGACTGTAAAAAAAAGTTTAAAAAAGGAAATAAACAAAGATAGGAAGAAAGAGAGAAGTGTGTGTGTGTGATAACGCACCATTAGGAGGACAGTGCAGTATGATGCTGCCGTCACAGTCCTGAGTGAGTGTAACAGAGTTGACGGTTTCTAACGCCACGTCCTCCTCTTCCTCTGCTGCTGTGCTCATGATGCACCTGGCGAAGACAGCAGATCAACTGATTCTTCTACTAATCTGGGGTTGGCTGCTAGATCCAGAGTATATTTCCCACACCTATAGAGGGCTTTCAGGTGATGTAACGCCCCCTCTGGCGGCCATGTTGGAGGTCCTCAGCTCTGTGAACAGCTGATTGTGTTTCTAAACACACAACTTGCACGTCTCAACAGAATTGAATACACGTGGTTAATTTCTGTGCTGTTTCTGACTGGCAACTGATCATTTCATCACTGATACATCAGTTAATGTCAGTTTGTTAGCTACTGAACCATAGTATTTGGTCAGCTGACTATCACTGTCTTGTTGTAAACACATCTGACTTGCAGATCTGCAATAAAACACTTGTTTTGGTTAAGAGTACTGATTTTAGTACCTGTTGGTGTTTAACAATGGATCTTATTTCTGTTCTTTTATCATGAGGTACAGAATAACTGTTCTGTATAAGGGGTGGACAAAATAACAGCATATATATAAGGACTTTAACTTTGAAGTAACTCACAATTGTACATAGGAAGGAAGCCAGGAACACTAAAGCACTCAGCCTCCCTCTCCCCACTACCCACCCAGCCAATAGCAATCAGCATGCAGTTGATTGGCAAATGGGAGTGAGGCTCTCTTGCCATGATTGCCAAGATTAATTTGTGACATATTATCTTCTTGATTTATGTTCACCCAGCCTGGGGATTACTTCTACTGAATGCAAACTTACACAACCTACCTACAGGGGCTTTAAGCTGAATGCCAATTAGCAGTATGTGTCTGTTTTAAAAGAGGTCCGATAATCACCAGTGTAATATGTGTGTTTTCAATGCAACATGAGGCAACTAACAGAGTCACAAAGAGGAGAGTGGGAGTCATTAGCTGAGGAATATGAGGTTTTTTTCTAGCACCAGGAGCACCCTGGGGTGCAAACGCTGTTCCCTCGTGATGCTCCCGTGATCCAAGATCACAATGCCTCCAGACAAACTGCTGACTTCATGAACAGCAGGATGAAGTCAAACGTATTCAACGGCCCCGATCAGCACATCTAAACATCAGTAGTAGTAGATTTCCACCTCCTCCATCCCTCAAAGAACTGGAGGTTTCCTTCTTCATAAGGTTCAGGTACTACATATTTATATATTGTTAGGTGTTTCTGTTATTTTGTCCACACCCTGCAATTGCTCTATATGTGTTTACTTGTGGTTAGATTTGGTCTCAGCACCTGAGTAGTTTTATTGACAGTAAAACATGGATAGTTTGTCTACAGAAAAAGCAAAAGAAATCTTTCAGCAGACCTGTATACCTGTACTGACAATTTAAATTAAATGACATCCACCTTCTGTTTTTGTTGTGCAATTAACACTTCACTATCATACATAAGCTTGATAATGACCTAACATTGATACACAACTAACAAATCACACAAGCAGCAGCAAAATGAGGTTGAGTCTAAAGTGAAGGCACCAAAACATTATTATGACAATAATACCATACTATGACAATTGTTTATTTAGCAGAATAAACACAGAAGTTGTCGTCCAGTTAATTAGAGCTTTAATTTTCACATCCTTCTTCAGATTGTATGAACTAGTCGGTCTTGTATGGACGTCAAACCAAACTCCGTTCACAAATCTGGCAATTTCATGCTGCCTTGTTCCTCGACAAACATACACAAGTTGCACAACACGACTTAAAAACTGTTACGAATTCTTCTGGTGTTCTAGTAAAGTCGGAGTATAGATGACCCACTAAACAGCCCTTTATTTAAATAAAATATCAACTTTTATAATTGGTTCACCCTGCTCGCTATCGCCGTCCACAGTGTGTTTCGGTGAAGAATAGTGTGGGAATAACCGGGAATAACAGACGAGCCGATTGTAAAAGTTGACCTATTATTGAACTAATTGCTGCTTATTGTATTGGACTTATGCCGACTTGAATAGTGGATCATAACGATTTGCAAAAAGTCTTAATTTATATACTGAGTTATGCATCTTCGCCGATAAGCAAGACATTATTCTCCATATTCTGAATGGAGTGAGGCATGACGTTCTCTCCGTACGTATCCGGGCCACAAAAACACACTGATGAGAATGAGATGCAGTGAAGGGATGGATGCCTCACTATGTAAGTCAAAACATTTAACTATTGCTTAACCATCCCTTTACACTGACTGCAGAGTCTAAATGAATGCAGCGACGACAACTGCCGTGCATATACATAACACAGTAACTGTTAATGTTGTCATGTATCCTGGAGGTAGCGAGTGTCCGCTACCAGTCAAGCTTGCACACAATGCTAACCATTAGCATCCAGCAAGCTAGCCAGCTAAATGAAAGAAGACGAAAAATCTCAGGCGCCATGTTAGTTGACAAGGTGAAGCTTATGGCGTCTGTGCAGTTCGACGATGGTCTAGTGCTTTATTCTCTGTTCTGTGGTGATGTTTTTCCATTCTGAACTGTGTCTGCGCTGTCCCTCGGCTTCAAGAACCAAACAGAAAGTGAATTTTACTTTTGATTCGGCTACTTACTTCCTGTTTTTGGTCCGGGGACTTCGGAGTTACCAGGATGAAGGCAAATGCCAGGATGGAGGATCGGCCGTCCGAAGGCCACGGGGTTGCCAGATAAACAGATTACCCGTAAATAGAAGGAGCTGTGTGTGTGTGTGTGTGTGTGTGTGTGTGTGTGTGTGTGTGTGTGTGTGTGTGTGTGTGTGTGTATGTGTGTGTGTGTGTGTGTGTGTGTGTGTGCGTGCTTGCGTGCGTGTGTGGTATGAAAAATAATAAACATTAATCATTTTATTATTTTTTTACTATCGTTATTTTGTCATTTTACGAGTATTTTATGTAGTAAGTATAATATGAGAGTGTTAAATTATATTTTAAATTGTTCGTAAAATTATGAAATAATAACATTTACAAAATAATGACAAAATAAAACTATGGCTACTTACTTCCTTACTTCCTTCTAAATTATAGAAGAACCAAACCTGGCAACCAGCACGTCCGCTCTCAAATGCACCCGTGTAAAAACTTCACTTGACTTATTTTTCAAGACCTAAAATAACGTGAAGGAGATGCAAGAAAACGGTATGCTTAATACAGAAATTACATATTTATATTGTTTTTCCAAATGCTAGTTTTGGGTGACAAATGATGCGTGATTTGGTGAGATCGATACTTCAGCAATAGTTCCAGGGTTATTTCGATGGGACCAATATTACGGACGTACGGATCCTCCAAATTGCAAAAATCTAAATTCCACATCTTTGATAGTTATTACCTGTTATTTAGCTACGACATGGGGGAGCAGCCTCTGAGAGTGTAAGTTTGACTCTGTGAATACTTTATCTACGGTTTTCATCGCATACAATGTTTTTATGATTGAAATCCATGTTGATTTTCCTTGTTTGAAAGCGCTTTCGGACGTGTACAGTAGCCTGTACACACCATTTCCAGCACTTTGTGTAGATATTCTGGACAGGAAAAGGGTTTCTTAAGATTTATTAGCTTGGGAGTCAAATTCAGTGGATTCAGTTTTGCCTTGGCAGCCAGGGTCCAACTAGGCACGATACCTGATACGACGTGGCACGCCGAACTTCGGGCAATTTAATGTTGCCTTACTTATCGGCAGATGCACATACCTCGTAAAACATGATTTAGGACCTTTGCGAATCGTTAGCCGGTTCTGGTACATTCGGCGTATAGATAATCCATCAAGCGCGCGTATTTCAAGAAAATATTAACTTCTAGAACTGTTTCACACTTCACTACCGCGTGCGATGTGGTGTATGTTAGTGGAAGAAGAATGTGGGAATTCACAGCTGAGCCGATTCTAAAAGTTGAAATTTTATTGATGTAAAGTGCTGCATGTTAGATATATTTAAGCCGAAGTGAATTGTGGCTCCTAACAATCTATGAAAGGTCTTAAGTCCTGTTCTACCAGCTAATATTGGCAAGTTTTAACGTGACTGATGTGACGAGTAGGATTCAGTCGGGGAACTTGGACGCCTGATGAGCTGATCCAAGCGTCCAACACACCAACAGAAACTGGTCCATGAGCCATTTTGGCTCCTGAATGCTGCTTTATGGGATATTATGTAGGCTAATTGGTTACCAGAGTTGATGTATTGCCTTGGCTAGAGATGTAGGACTTCATAACGTGTGTGTGTGTGTGTGTGTGTTGCTTTCCAGCCTGGCGTGTGGGGACGTGGAAGGTAGGGTGAATGCTCTGTTCAACCGAGTCCGGACCATCCAGAAGAAGAGTGGGCAGTTTGATGTAAGTCAGTGCAAGACGTCAGTTATTACATTATCAGTCAATATTGTTATTACATCATCAGTTAAATATATGCTACTCCCCCTTATGAAGTAAAAATCACTAATGTGAATTGCATTATTCAGCTATGTTGCTACATTTTGACAAGTTACTACATTATCTGTCAGTTATTACATTACCAGGTAACTGAACCCTCAGTGTGTTGATGCTTGGTGTTGCTGCTGTGTGCCTGCAGCTGCTGCTGTGTGTTGGAGAGTTCTTTGGAACGACAGCCGAGGCCGAAGCCGAGTGGCAGGAGTACAAAACTGGAGCCAAGAAAGGTGGGTCAAATTTGATAATCAACCACAACACTGCTAGTGAGCTAGATAATCAGCTAAACGTAAAAACAAACAAACATTCAAATAATGTATTTCTTTAAGCACAATTTAAACACAATGTCATCCTTTCTCTCTCCCAATCTTTCCTGTCTCTCTTTGCTGTATCTATAAAACAAAGGCAACAAATAATCTTTAAAAAGTATCACTATGACACTATGTCAGGTAAACATGAAGTCTATTTTGTATTCTGAAAAAGAATACAGCGGGCAAAGTAGTGCGAGAGGCTGTTGAATTTTGGATTCTACCAGATGTACCTCAGTGGCTTTCATTTCTTTAATAATAACATCTTCTGGTTCTTTTCTGTTTCCTCAGCTCCCATCCACACTTATATCCTCGGAGCAGCCAGCCAGGAGACGGTGAAGAATTTCCCCAGTGCTGATGGCTGTGAGCTGGCTGAAAATATCACCTACCTGGGTAAGGCACTGCTAAGTCCGCAAAGTCTGACTGTGTAGAATTATGTTTACTTCAGAAGTATGTTAATCTGTCTTGTCTACATCAGGGATTTCAGTCAGTGCACTGAAGATACTGTGTGTGTGTGTGTGTGTGTGTCAGGTCGTCGGGGGGTGTTCACGGGGGCGTCAGGCCTGCAGATAGCCTACGTCAGCGGGCGGGAGGCCCTGCAGGAGCCAGCCCCGGCCCACTGCTTCAGCCCCAAAGACCTGTCAGCCCTGGTGGCCTCGCTGACCGGCAACTCCAAGTTCAGAGGAGTGGACATCCTGCTGACGTCGCAGTGGCCCAGAGGAGTGTGGCAGTACGCCAATAACCCGGTAAGAGCTGGGGGGGAAAGGGGAAGAGCTAAGACGGAAGTGGATTGGTTAAAGACCCGGACTGTGATTGAGTCCGGGGTGAAATCTCGTCTCTCTGTGTTTCTCCGTATCAGGAAGTGAACACCAAGTTCTGTGGAACAGGCTCCGTCGCCAGCCTGGCCGACAAACTGAAGCCGCGCTACCACTTTGCCGCACTAGAGGGCGCTCACTACGAAAGGCTGCCATACAGGTAGAGCCGGCTTTACTCATCAGATGGAAAGGGTTCAAGAGAATGAATTTGAACAGTATAACCACACGTGTGTTTTTGTGTGTGTTTCCATCCTCAGGAACCACATGGTCCTGCAGGAGAACGCGCAGCATGTCAGCCGCTTCATCGCCCTAGCAGCCGTCAACAACCCCGCCAAGAAGAAGGTGTGTGTGTGTGTGTGTGTGTGTGTGTGTGTCCTGGGAGAAACATTCAGTTGCATGCTATTGTAGAGAATGTTTTGTAAAGAGTAACTAAACCCCAAAGCCACATCTGTGTGAAGGCTGGCATCTAATGGTAAAAAGCATGCTACTGAAATTGCCATCTGCTATTGGCTGATTTTTGGTGCCTGGTGAAAGATCAGCCAATAGCAGATGGCAATTTCAATGGCTTTTTACCATTAGATGTCAGGCTTTACACAGATTTGGGTTTGGGGTTTAGTTACTCTGTAAAGGAAACCAAACACAGAGACTACTTTTCATCAGGTTGGACTGACATCTACTGGTTAAATTTGCAATCTGCTATTGGCTGATCTTGGTTACCTGTTTTGTCATGGTTTGTCATGGATCAGCTAATAGCAACCAAGATCAGCCAGCAGCAGCTTGCAATTGCAATAACATGCTTTTAACCAGTAGATGGCAGTCCAACCTAAAAAGTAGTCACTGTGTTTCCCTTTAATGAATGAATGATGTGATAATGCTTTATTATGCCACTACATAGACATTATGTTTCTATATAAACTCTCATCCTAGTTAAATATCACAAGCCATAGTCCCAGCAGATCCTGAGGCTTCCGCATCTCCAAGTCTTTTTATACCCGGTTGTGATTGATCTGTGTCATATTTGTCTCCTGTAGTACCTGTATGCCTTCAACATAATTCCCATGAAGAGTATGGATCCGTCGGAGCTGGTGAAGCAGCCGCAGGACGTCACGGAAAACCCATACAGACGCTCCGGGAAAGACAAGGCCGAGCCACACAAACACAAGACGGGCTTCGACACCGCAGAGGAAGAGGTGCGTGTGTGTGTGTGTGTGTGTGACAGAGACAGAGCATGTGCACATATAACAGATCATATAGTACAATTAAAATCTCTCCCTCTCTCTCTCTCTCTCTCTCTCTCTCTCTCTCTCTCTCTCTTCCTCTGCTCTGTTCAGGAGCCACCCGGCCAGTTCTTCTTTGACCTGAGCAAGAAGCAGGGCGGGGGGCGCGGCGGGCGCGGCAGGAAGAGATACGCGGACGGAGACAGGCAGCAGCAGGGGCAGCCCTGGGAGGGAGACCGGCGCGGCCAGGGGCAGACGCACGACGGAGACGGGCATCACCAAGGACAGCCCAAACAGCCTCGCAAGCCCCGTGAGTCCAGACTGTCTGTTCACATGAACCAGGACAGACTGTGTACAAGTTGGGATTAGAATGGAATGAACATCATGATCTGCTTTTTTAGTAGTAGTAGTAATGAGAGTAATTGTAATCCATTGTTTCCTCCCTCCCTCTGTCCAGCTCAGCCTACTGGTCCCTGCTGGTTCTGTCTGGCCAGTCCTCAGGTGGAGAAACACCTTGTCATCAGTATAGGATCACATGTGAGTTTACCACACAGCTCAATATGAAAATGCATCCCTATAGTTATGCACGCATATATAATATTGCATATACACCTTCAGAATTTCAGAGATTTTCCACATTTTGTGGTGTTGCAGCCTCGATTCAAAATGGATTAGATTAGGATCATGATGTCATTTACACTAGCACAACCGTGATTTGCCTGTGTTTCCAGTGCTACCTGGCCCTGGCTAAAGGCGCTTTGACCCCCCACCACGTCCTGGTGCTCCCCATCGGACACTACCAGTCTGTGGTGGAGCTGAGCTCAGAGGTGGTGCAGGAGATGGAGCGGTACAAGTCCGCCCTGAAGAAGTTCTACAAGAGCAAAGGGGAGCGCTGCGTGCTGTTTGAGAGGAACTACAGAAGCCAGCATCTGCAGCTGCAGGTAAGGACACACACACACACACACACACACACACTTCTTTCCAGTTTGCTGCTGGATAACGATGCTAATGAAGAGACACCAAAGATGCCTTCATGGTCCCTTCAGTGTCACTTCATTTTAATTCCAGTAAGCTTTTATTGGTATGAATGGAAGAGAACCAATATTGGGAAAGCATTTCAGCAATTAGTCTGTTATTTGCCTTAGAAGTGCATCATAGAGATGTAAAAGTCAACATATCATTTACATCACATAGGAGATTGTTGGGATTTTGGATAGTTTTTATACTTATCCAGGTGAACCCCCATCCCCCTCTTCCTCCCAGGCCGTCCCAGTACCGTTAGATCGCTGCACCACTGAGGACATCAAAGAGGCCTTCATGGTTCAGGCCCAGGAGCAGCAGATGGAGCTGATGGAGATTCCTGAACACACTGACCTCAAACAGGTACACACACACATACACACGTCAAAAAGATACACGCACATATAGGGATGTGGAAAACTTGTTAGCTCCAGTTTTGGCGATTTTCAAGTTTTTATTTCATGTTTTTTTCAGGTTTACATAATCCCTAATCCATAATGCTTCAAAACATGCTTTTGATGTTGACCATGATTATATGTTTAAAGTAAAGATAAAATTGCATAAGGACACATTTTAAAAGGGAATATATTTGGGGTATAAATTAGCAAAAGTAAACGTTTAACATTTAATTGAGCATATGTGTAACTGGGGCAGAAAGAAAGATTCTGAGGCTCTATTGTGTGTGTGTGTGTGTGTGTGTGTGTGTGTGTGTGTGTGTGTGCGTGTGTGTGTGTGTGTGTGTGTGTGTGTGTGTGTGTGTGTGTGTGTGTGTGTGTGTTCAGATTGCTCCTCCAGGGACTCCATACTTCTATGTGGAGTTGGACTCGGGGGAGAAACTCTTCTACCGCATCCAGAAACACTTCCCCCTGCAGTTTGGCAGGTCAGTGCTGCTGTCAGACCTTCAGTCAGTGATCATCATACAGCAAACAGCCACCAATATGAACAAAAATCACACATACATCCAGAAAAGCATTCATTCATGCTTTTTCCCCCTTAAAAGACCCTATCCTCATATAATTTACATCAGTTTGATGCTACTTATATTGATTTTTACTGTGAATTTACCTCATAAAATGTATGTCAGCCTAAAAAAGTTGGTTAAGTTAATAAGTTATTAAGTTTATCCTCTTCTACATCCCTGATTATGATGCATTACCAGCATAGATAAGCACCACTTCAAGTAGAGCATTACCAACTGTGTGTGTGTGTGTGTGTGTGTGTGTGTGCAGGGAGGTGCTGGCCAGCGAGGCGGTGCTGAACATCCCGACCCGCGCAGACTGGAAGGAGTGCAAGCAGAGCAGAGAGGAGGAGGAGGAGTGGAGCGCGCGACTCCGAGACGAATTCCAGCCGTACGACTTCGCCTTGGACGACTGATACACACACACACACACACACACACACACACACACACACACATACGCAGAGATACAGTGATTACCGCAGTCAGAACACAGAATAACAGGGTTGTTGTTGAATGCTGGAAGACGTTCATTTTCTATTTTTTTCCCCACACACGGTCTTCTAGGCCTTGAGGACTAAACGGAGAAACACACACACTATAAAATCTTTCCACCCCCCCTTCACTTGTAGTGCATTTTCCTGTGCTATAATATCAGGTCAAAATACATTTATTTGATGATTTCTGGTTTAAAATCTACACACTTGTCACTTCATTCTTTTTTTCTATCAAAGTGGAGTGGAAATTCAAGACGTTTATGGGCAAGTATGAAATTCCAAACACAGAAAAATGTAGTTTGCAAAAGTATTCACCCCATTTACTAAATTGGATTAAAGTGGATTTTTCCCAGGAAAGAGCTACCAGACACTTGAGTGTGTCATGAACTGGATATAGGCTGAATCACTATTGTGTTATATCAGTCGGCAATAGAGAGTAGCAAAATGGTCATTTATGTATATGAAAATGTTGCCGATTGTTACTTTAAGGAACAAACATGTGAGAGAATAGACTTAGGACCATTTGAAATTTTAGTTGAACTCCCTTTTGCACTGTTCATGTCCTGTGTTGGTCTGCTGAAGAGCTGTGTGTGGAAAAATCTGTCTGGAAAGAGTTGTGATACTTGAGTACCAGTGCCATTAAGGTTACAATTAAGGTTAGATCCATAAAGACTGAGGCTTTAAGTTCCCCGCACCTGTGTCATAACTTTTATATGTACAACACAGAAGCTCAACAACTCTTTTCTATCCACGTTTTTATGGTGGCTCTTGTTGGTTTGGTTTTAACTTTAATTCAAAGAAATAAAATGTTTTTAAAGATGATTCTCTGCCGAGATCCTCTGTGTGAACAGATGTATTTTATTTTGTATATGGACTACAATTAAAAACTCTCATTTTGTATTTCTGGCCTCATATTGTTCATTATTACCACCTAGTTACAGGCAATTGATGGCTGGTAGAAATCTTCATTACATTCACATTTAAATATGAAACAATATTAAATGGAAAAATAACAGCATTTCACTTTGTCTTCAAGGCAACAAGCTAAATCTTGTAACTTGTCATTTTTGGAATGAAATGGTCAAATTTAAAGATGAATATCGCATAGAATATTGCTTGTTATTCAAAATAAGTTAAATGTTAAAAGAAAAGATATAGGCTTTGAATCTTATGATGAATGATAAAGACTTTGTTGAAATCAAATTCAAAAATCAATAGTGTAATCATATTGAAGTGTCTCTGTAGCCTGCAATACAAAACACTGCTCTCTGAAAACCATATGGAAGAGAAAATACACACCAAATCAACACCAAAGTCCACTGTGTTTATTAGTTCTTTTATTTGGCATCTCAAAAGATATACATGAACTGTATTCATCAATATATTTGCATAAAAGTCCACGGTTTCTGTATTTATAAAAATCAAGCATCTCTTCAAAAAGATAAGGTTAACAAACATGTAGCTTCAGGAAAAAGAGCAAGAACATAAATGAACAATACAATTCAGTTAGCTTCAGAAAGCCTGTTAGCTCACGATTCATCACAGGCGTTTTGCTTAAACTCAACTAAAGTCAACAGTATCCATCGGTGCAGAGCGGACATACAGTAAAAACATAGTCAGAGGCATTATTTGAAGTATTTTCCAGTCATTCAAAAAGACATTAAGCACAATGTACATTTGCACCAAGGAACTCTAGAGGGCAGCAAATGCCAAAGCAACACGTTCCCTGCTACGACTAAAGCAGCCTCCTTCGCACGCTTCGCTGACTGTGGAATGATAATAACCTGTAGAAGAGTGGAACTGGGACACAAACATGAGTCACCACACTGTTTCTGGTGGGCTGTGACACGACGAGAGTGCTAGAGTGTTTTCTTTGGGTCTTGAGGCAGGAGTGCACTTCCTAAATTTGAGTTCCAGGCTGAAAACAATTGTGGTTTTGCTGGTTTCTAAGTGGGACTTGGTTTCGGTTTCAGAAAAGCATCTTAGTGCTAAAATCCCCTTTGTTTAATGTACTTAGGGTACGAATACAATCTTAATATGATCGCTTTGGCCCAGGCTGGGTTTAGGTCCGAGGAAAAAGAAGCGTCAGGCAGGTTCCATGCTCTCACAGGTCGGTTCGTCCATCCAGTATGGAACCAAGGAGCAAACTAAAGGATTACTATTACAAGCTAATGGATTACTAAAATGATACTCTAAACTCTGCAGGGAAATCTAAAGCGGGGAACTAGAGGGTGTAGACATATAAGTTAAGGGTGGAGGGGTTTTTCTGTTTGTCTAGACAAAGTCCCTGGACCTCTTGATGGCACAGCAGAGCAGCATGCTGAAGATCATCCCAAAGATCTGTGGGGGGAAAAAGAGAGGCATGGCATGGAGTTAAAGCTGCACTACGGCCAAGAGTTTTAGGTAAAAATACAGTTATACATCAGCCCAAATCATAAAGCAGGGCTGCAACAAAGAAGAGCCCTATTCTCCCTACATTTTAACCTCTTCATTGGTGTAATATCTATTAAAGATTCCCCTTGTCTTATCCTGTCACGTCGGAAATAATCAGAATTAAAGTCCAGCGCACATGAATGAGCCAACAAAGTGATAGGTGAACACACCAGAAGACCTGCGGACTTTTCAAATCAATATGCGCGTTCAACCAAATTATCACACAAACTGACAAAAATAAGCCCGGAGCAGGATGGACCTTCACTGATGGATTACCCATGTAAAGCAAGTTTCAACTCTCTGCAAGTTGATTTTCCTACCGTATAAGGAAATGAATGGAAACAAATGACTGCCTGGGAGGAAGAATACATTCAAAACATATGAAAAAGTAGGCCTATGGTATGCTTTGAAAAATTGTCGGTAATGTAAAGTATGCCTGCAGTGTAGTAAACAGGCTAAAGCATGCAAAAAAAACACTGGTATGTTCTTTTAAAAGAAAGATTTTGTGCACAATTCAATGCTACAATTAAACATGAGTGTGCCGTGTGCAGGATTTCTTGCATTAGCATTTAGTGTATACCACAGAAAAGGAAAAAAAGTCTTATTCTCCATTCAATGACAATGCCCATGGTGGCGATCACTGCTCATGCCAACTACCCGGTTCTGCTTCTATTTATTCCAAACAAACCGGAAACGTAAAATGCATCACGTCCTGTGTGGCAGAGGATTTTTCCCAGGAAACACCTACCAGACTCCGGGTGGTGAGAACAGCAAATAGAAAAGCTTTCAGTCTAGCAGACTTGTGGTTGCAGTAAACAGACTCACCATGATGACTCCGATGCCGATGCCCACCCCGCCGATGATGTGCAGTTTGTTGTTGAACATCGTGTCGATGGCAGCAGGACAGCTCTGACAGAGGAAGGACAGACTGCATGAATTGAAGTTTTTTTCTACATATGAGGATAGTAGCAACTACAGTACACACTATAGTAACTCTTGTGGTGCCCAATACAGTAGGCTATAGTATAGTAAAATGCACAAAACACCACAGTACATACTACAAGCTTGGTGGGATTTCAGTATTCTGTTATTGATGTGCACAGCTGTTCAGTATTACAGTGGAAAGCCAAATTATGTACTTAAGGACATTTTGAGGCAAGGCAATTTTGTTGCTAACAGTTATAGCCGACATGATTTTTTCATACTGCATTTTTTCTTTACAGCTTTACTGCCCGCTATGTTACCCATGTTGGTTTGGCCCCAGTTAGAATGCTGGATTCCACTGGGAGATCAAACCCCACATGTTCCCACTGATGTCTCGACCCCTGAATAATCCATCTGTGGTTTTACTGAAGAGGATAAACATGTCGGAGATGATTTTTCCCATCAGCCTTTCACTGCAATGCCACAAACTAAAAGCTTTAGCTCCGTTTGCTCTGGAAGAACAGCGCCCTCTTCCTGTTTTGTGCCGTAAAGCAATCCAGCAGATTTCCCTCCAAATCCGACCCGGTGGCTCACTGTAAAATGAAGAGTGGAAGCCGGTAGACGCTGCTAATCTTCTCAGTGTAGTGTTGTTTGTTTACAGTAACTATGCTATACAGTATTTCAGAATAAATGTGGTAATCATTTGTTGATGTTAAAATGCTAAAAGCTAATGCTAATTCCTCTCTCAACCTAATTATTTTCACTCCAATTTCTTTGGTGCGTTATTAGGTGTATTTTAATCTTATGACTTACATTTGGGTCACAATGAAATTAAAAATGACTTTTTCACCTTGTTAGCCAAGTCGCCATATCACAACATACAACTATTTAACAATAAAAGCCAAAAAAAATTCTGGAAAATACCTGGAAATCTTTTTTTTTAAATTTTTTTTATTGTTACAGCTCTCTGGCTTCCAGTAGGCTTACATAAAAATTCCAACTAATAATACCATCACTAATTTTTGAACAATACCCTCTCTGCCCCTCCCATCATATAAAACCTGTTTCCTTTTCCGAAAATACTGGTTTTGTCCCGGTGGCTGCGATTTATTCATTTGGAAGAAGTCAGAATTTGTGAAGCTAAACATGATTTGTGAAGCCTTTTTGAACCGTTGAACACTTAAAGACACGACATCCCGTTTCAACTGGAAACCTGTCAAATTACGGAAGCAGCCACCACTTCAATCTGCTGTTTCCTCGTGACTTTAAACCTGTCTGTAAAAAACACTGCTGTGTGTTGTGTTACCGTGGTGATGAGGACCTCCAGTCCCTCCTTCTTGGGGCAGATATCTTTGGCCGCATCGACCACTGTGCCTGTGGGACCGCAGCAGTCCAACTGTAGAGAGGAAACAAGGACAGGATCTGTCTGTCATGCAATCTGAAATGCATGCAAAGCTGCGTCGTGTGTTTTGCTGCATAGAGGGAACAAGGAAACCTAAACTTTTAATAAAATCAGGTCTGGAAGTTCAAATACTGATGGACTCAAAAATCAAACACTGAAAAACTTGTGGAACTAGAAGACTCCACCTGATTAAGAATAATAATTATGACCTTTATTCATAGAGCACACTTCTTTCAGCAAAACATAAATAATATTGATGTGACACAGGGGTATTTAGTTTTCCATTTATTGCATTTTTTCAATTTCATTTATGTATTTAACATTTTTTTTATTTACTTTATTCAGCTGTATTCCTTGTTTGGTGGTCACTGTTTGTTGTGTTTGTGGAATGGAAAGAAATGAAAAGCACGATATTTTGCATTCCGAAGTGCTTTACAGGATAAATAAATACAAACTTGAGCATAGAAATTGTGGTTGCCATTTACAGTCTGAATTAACCGAACTGAGTAAGTGTTTGTGTTCTCACCCCAAAGTGGATGAGGCGGAGCGTCTCCTTCAGCGCTTCCTGTCTGGTGTCTTTGTAGTTGGTGTAGGTCTGCTTGTAAAACTCTGTAACATCCTCCACCACCTAGACAGAGAAAAAAAGACCAAAAAAACAAAGAAAGCAAGAAAGAAAGCGTATGTTTATTAGAATTGCTGACACTAAAAAAAGTGTCCATGTTGGTCAGTGTGTGTGCGTGTGTGTGTGTGTGTGTGTGTGTGTGTTCTGTACCTTGTCCTTGTTGGAGAGGCCCCAGATCCCAGCAGCCACTTCTACAGCGAAGATGAGGAGCAGGAAGAAGAAGAACTAAGCGAGAAAGATGAAAATGTTAAGAACATCAAACCTGCTCACCCAAGTCACACTGTACTGACTTATAATGAACAATTTCACATTTCTGAGACTATCTGCCATCTACATGCAGTGTGCAAAACATTATCTTCATCATCAAAAGGTCTACATGTGTAAAATGAATCCATTTGATAAAGTTAATAGTTTTGTACAATACACATCTCCACACCTAGACACTTTCTGTACATGTGAATGAAGCTGCGTATTCACATTTTTGGTCTTCATATTCCTAATCTCTCTCATATTGCATATATCTTAATATATTACTTTTTATTTTTATTTATTTATTTTATTTTAAGTTTTCAGCCATTTCATACTGCATACATTTCATTTTTTGGTGCATTTTCATATCGTACATACATTCATTTTTCTTTGTTTCTGTATGTTCTACTGTTAGTTTGCACACCCTCATAAATCTGTAACTCATACTTTCATAATTTTCATTCGTACATTTGTTGACACATGAAATTGTCAGTTGTGTCATGTTTAATACCCCCCACTTGTATATTCTCAATTATATTACAAAATAGTAACAGTAGATAGTTTCATATCATCTCTTATCTTATTAGGAACATGTTCCAAAACGTTGAGCCCATTAATGCATATTACATACATCTATTGTAAAATAAAAATATATATATCTAATCTTTCTTTAACCTGTCTCCTTCACCTTCATGACTAGTAGACTAGTAGGTTTTAATAGATGAAATCAATAAGAGTTCATAGTTTTTATTGTCTTTCATATTAAGAGCAGCTAATCATCATCAATATCCTCTTCAAGTACCAGATGAACAGAGAGACAGAACGACTCACCAATCCCAGCATGCACGGCGACTCCTTGATGGCTCCGCAGCATCCCAGGAAGCCCACAACCATCATCAGAGCCCCCGCTGCAATCAGGATGTACACACCTACAACACACACACACACACACACACACAAAAAGTCAGATATATATACACACACAGTGATAAACACACATACACACGCTACATATAATATGCTACAGGTCATCCGAGTGCTTCTCCTAAATGCTAATTTGCATGAGAAACAGACAGAGAGACAACATGTTTCATTGCTGGTTTAGTTTCGCACATTCTACAGCAACATAACAGGTTTTTTTTAAAGCCAAACATCACTGTTAAAACAGCAAACAGGCAGAGAATACACAGCAGAGTCGAGAGTTGGCGTTTCTGTTATTGCCTCTGGATGCGGTTTTCAGCTTTATGAATCATATATTCGGCAAAACATCTCGTCAACAAGACATAAATCACATTGCGGTGAGTTCAGAGAAGCTGCGATGTGGATTTCCAAACATCAGCCGGTAAAACAATAAGTTCTATAAGTAATTTAGAGCTGTCCATGAAAGCTGACTTGCCGTATTTATTGCCACTAGATGTGGCTTTCACCAGTATGAATCGTAATGTTGTGCATAATTTATCCAAACATAAAAGAGAGGAAAACACGGATGTGGGATAACAATAACTGCAATGCTGATGTCACTGGGACATTAGGACAGCACACACACACACACACACACACACACACACACACACACACACACACACACACACACACACACACACACACACACACACACACCTCCCCCAGTGCTTTTTTCAAGCCGTTATTAAGATGTTTGTCATTTCAAGCCAATCCTCTGTTGCCTGTCTGCCCACTTCACTTATCAGTTTGACGGAACGAAACACAGAGGGAAAGAGCGGAGGGAGGGAGGGAGTCTTTCTTTTGGTGACAGTTCTTCAGAGAGTTAGGGAGGAAAACAAAAGCGGAGAAACAAAGGCATCCCTGTCCGTGAGCGAAGAATGAAAGCTGTGTGTGTGTGTGTGAGTGTGTGTGTGGAGCGCTCTGGCAGGCTAGAGAAATGGCCTTCGCTATGGACAAACTTCAGCCTCATCTGCCTTCTGCACAGTGTGACTATTCTCTCTCTCCCTCTCTCTCTCCCTCTCTCTCTCTTTCATGTAACTGGTTCCGCTGGATTCGACTCCCAGAAAGACACAAAAAACTGTCAGTGCCCAAACTCAGTCTTCTTGACATTGGTAGCTCTTAAAAAGCCAGTATAAACAAGGGATTCATTTGATTTGGTTCAATTTAATTGTTGGTCTTTCATTGCCACCATTGTGTGGCACATGAGAAGACAGGGTTTCACTGTGTCTGAAAGGTGAAACTTCTACGGGAAACTTCTACTTCTTCAAAATGATTTCCAAGTAAATTACGCAAAAACATGTCGTTCCTGTCCTGCCAGTGAAACAACACACACAAACACCAATGTCCATAGAGGTTAGCTAGGGACGTGAAGCAGATAGGCTGCAGATTGCACTGCTAACCCTGTTTTGTATTAATCTTGGAGCGGACAAAGAAACCTGTCATTGTGTAGTGACAAAATATCTAATTCCCCTTCCCCCATAGCAACAGCTCAAAAACATCCATGCCCATGAGGTCAATGCCCATGAAAGAGAGCTGTGCAGTGTGTTGATCAAATCCCTCCAGGGCCTTTAGATTCGATGAAACTTTAATGATCCCTGTGGGGAAATAGGGTACAATTGTAAGGGATGAGAGAGAGAGAGAGCATCTTGCTTCCTGAATTTGATGCATTTCCTATTCAAACAGAATATTGGGGCGGGACATAACGCAGGGAGGAATCGTTCCAAAGTGTAAACCAATGGGATATCAGTGAGGGAGAGCGAGGCAGTTTTATTTGGTGGGAGGGAATTTAATCTATGGCATTTCAATTAGGGGGAATTGTGGGACGATGCTGATGTTTTGTACCCTTGATGTGAATGTAAAAGGCAGCACTCTAAAGTCAAAAGCCTTACCGGTGAAGAAGACTGAAGGCGAGTCCTCTCCATTAAACAGTCCTGCCGTCCTGGTGTCAAAGCGCAGCCAAAGTCCCACAGCCAGCACTCCGGTACCTGCCAGCTGCACACACATGCGCACACACACACGTGCGCACACACACACGCGCACACACACACGCGCACACACACACACACACACACACAGAGAGAGAGTGAAAACGATTAGGTCTATGAAAGAGATATGCCCTTTGTTGTTGTGACTATGAATGCTATTGAATAGTCTGTGACCATGGAATTAGTTAAGATACATCCTGGTATGTCAAGGAAATCTCTAAGACAGCTGCCATAGAACAACAGGGTTCAAACTTGTCAGGGTTCAAACTGATCAGCGGGTTAGATATTCATTGTTTTCATCCCCATGCAGATAAAGTGTTCTCTTATCAAGATGAAACCTGATGATGCCCACAAAACAATAACAAGAAGGAAGGGGAACACATGCTGGGATGGTGCGCACTGTACCAAGAAGGACAGTTCACAGTTGAGGAATGAAGCTTAGCAAACCTTTCAAAAATGCTGCATAACGCACTCCCACACATACACACACTCCCACATACGCACCCTGTGGAACCTGACGAACCAGCAGCTCCCTTCTTTTAGGTAAAGTCCATCCTCAGATACTCTCACACTGTTGGATATCACCAATTGGTGATGTTCAGTGCATTCCAAGTGTAGTAATTTACTTTTTTACTTTTATTGTTCTCAACAATGCCCAGAGAAGAAGCATGAACTTATTGCTTTCAATCAAAGGCGGGTGTATTGGCATATAAATATAGCAAGCTAGTGAACTAGTTCATGAACATTGGGGTGTGTCTATGATCGCAGCCACGCCCCTTATTCAAAACACAAGTTGTTTCTGTCTTGTGGCTGCATTGCATTCTGGTCTATTGAAGCTACTGTCAGTGGAGAAATTGGTCTCTCTCCTCTTCTAATGGATGGATTTCTCTCTGTATGATTGTTGAACATCGGGGCAAAATGGCGGCTCTAGAAAGAAGCCCTCGCTCTTTGATTCTGAGGGACTGACACCAAAACCTGATGTTTACCGTTTTGGCCAGTTACACACTGGACTAAGAAAAATACACCCAAAAAATGGGCCCAGAAATAGCTGGTTTTTAACAGTGCTAAAAGGGTTTTAGGGTGGATTTATTTTCCCTTTAAATGTTTCAGGTGAGGATACAACTGATGAAAGACATTTAGTGACAGTTACGTTGCATAAACTGAAACTCACTTCTTCAACTGAGACCCCCGCCCCCTTCTCTCTCTCTCACCACTGTTTCTATTACCACTCATTAGGCAGGGTGGGACAGAATTCCATTAGTGTTGGTTTCAGTGGAGTGTATTAGTGTCAAATGCTGATTCCAAGGCCTATCAAACATCAGTGATTGAGAAAACTCGTCCACTAATAATTCATCTACTAACGATGCTTATAATGACAAAAGAATGCAGATGCAGCTTTTGTTGTTTTAATTAGTTTAGTAGATTTTACTTTGTTTCCTTAGAACATTATTTTACAGCACTTTGTAACTTAAAAAAAGTGCTGTACACTTATGAATGGCAGTGGTAGTAAGCTTGAGGGCAGGCAAAGGATAGCCACATTGGGCGTGAGTGTGTGTACATGTGTGTGTCTCATGCTGTTCACCATAGTGATAATACACCATAATGACTCAATCTCTCCTAAGCAACCACAAAACACAGTTTACTACCACTGTTGGTTGACACCCAAATACTTCCATAGCGTCATACAGTGTGATCTAGCCATCTGACGCCTGTGTTGTGCAACAGGAATGTGTGTGTGTGTGTGTGTGTGTGTGTGTGTGTGTGTGTGTGTGTGTGTGTGTGTGTGTGTGTGTGTGATAACGCATCCGTGCTATCTGGCAGCATCATGCCCCAACATGTCTTCCTGCTACAGTCTGCTGACCATGAACACACACACCTCAGCCAAGGAGAAAAACAGAACATATTGACATCATTTCAGTAAGATATTGGTCTATGACATACAAGCAATGTCATCTTTCTACTGAAGTTGTTCTTGCTTTTCCATGATGTCTCAATCTCAAAGTTTGGAGTCGTAACAGACAAAAGAAGAAGAGCCATCATGACATCACAGCAGTCAGGCATAAGGGTAAAGTAACTGTTGAGTGATTTTTACCCACCTAGTGACTATGTCTGCAATCATCATCTCAGTACATACACAATCCTAACAATAGGCGCCGTCTATACACACCATTCTGTAATCTGTATGTAGTATGTGAACAGTATCAACATGCTGCTTTACAGTTTCAACATACTACATTCAAACGATAATGTAGCCCCACACTAGCATGTCTAGGATCACGTCGCTGTTGTGGAGAAAAATATTTTGCCTACTGACCTACTGACTGATTCTCAAAAGCATTATACTGAGACAGCCAGCTGATCTGCAGGTACTTAAGACAGAGATTGTCTGAATCCTAATGCTCACATGGATTATGGAGCATGGACGACTGACTTTACACTTTCTATATAGTCTATAGTCTGTGGTCCAGCCTTGGGATTCACACTGCGTTCACAATATCTGGGAAATGGAAAGTTGCTAACATGAGGAGAGAGTTATTTTCGTGAGAGGCTGAACTGAGGGGAATGAGCAGTTTCAACATCACCATGCAAATCAATAAACTAATCCCATTTCCCCCTGATAGAGCTCAGCCAGGAAATTCCAGTGGTACCTCATATATTGGCAATCACTCACTGAGGTCAGTCAAAATCAGACTTTTTCCCCTCTTTAACAAACTCTGGTACAACGTAGCGATTATGAGAATGAAGAACTTTGTACGTAAGGACTCCAAGGTTCATACAACACCTAAGTAAGATGGAAACATAGGGAAGACCTGGAGCAAGTTTTGTCTGGGTCCAACCATGATCACAGCAACACTGCACCAAATACTCCCAATCACCATTGCATTATCCTCTAACAGGCAATGCTACATCTCATATCAAAAGCCGTGGAAGGCAGTATTCCAAAAACTCATATTCCATCTGACAAAAGGGAGGATTTGAATAGCTATGATTCACCTTATAAAACTCAACATGAGTCACGGAGAAGCAAATTCAACAAAATCTTTCTTGTCTAACACATTAATCTGGAGGAAAGTTATTCACCACACCTAGCGATCTGTCAGTATGTACCCTATGGCATGAACTGTGACTGAACTCACAACAGATTTGTCTATGTCTGAGCAAATCTTACCAACAGGTTTATAGGCCTAGAGGTTTTCCACGCTACCTGTGTCTACAAGCACAAATTGACAGAAGCCATTGTATATCACAGTCATGTTGATCATGAGTTACTCGCCCACACAACTGAGTGAGTAAGGCTTATACACACACACACACACCTCGTAATTTGTAAAAATCTTCAAATGTAGCCTATGGCATAAACTGAGTGAAATCAGGATCAATTTGTCAGTTTTGGTTACTGTTATCTTGAAGTTATGGAGAAGGGGTTCAAGACATCCGCACATTGAATATACAGTATAGTACTTGATTGACCTGCCAGTGCAGTTACACAGGAGCTATGGTTCACTCGCACACACAAAGAGTGATGAAAGATGTCTTTGCACATTCCAACAACAACATTTCAAAGCCCTTAATCTGCACAAGTAGATCAATCTCCTACAGTGTAAACATGATTTTTACTACACTCAGAAACACTGGGAAAAGTATTGGATGGTAATACATTATGGTTTCTCAAAGAGACCATAAAAATGCTGATGTTCTGCTGATGTTCTGCTCCTTTGCCTCAGTCTTCTATTGATGTAAACATAAGAAACTGAATAGACTTAAACCCATAAGAAACTGTGAATGAATAGACTTTGTTAAAGATACTCACTATCCCAATACATATGGTTTTGACTTTGCAGTAACACAGTGAATTCAACTATAGCACACACAGTATCAGTAATACATATGCAAACCCAGCGCAGTGAGACAGCAACAGTTTATTATAATGAATTTGAATTGATAAGGAAGAAATTGAAAGAGCCTGTGTACCAATGTTTCAAATCTCTAGAACTAGACACCACTGCTGCAGACACATTTGGTAGTATGTTACACAGTGTCTCTGAAACGATCCTGAATAATAAGTGGATGCTGGCGTTGATGTAAATGCACTCAGGAGAGTTGGGGTGTTCCTGGGCTGGCAGCTAATGAGTTTTATCTTCAGCATCACAGAAGAAAACAGCCCTCTCCCTTGAGTTTACATTAGCTTTCAACAACCACAAGTAAAAGATACTGAAGAGCTCACTCAGTCAGTTTGTGAATGTCTGTCGGAACCTATGATTTGTTGAGCTAGGGTTGCTTGTTTTACCGTGCTGGATGGGGCGACCATTTTGTTTACCTTAGGGTTATAGATTATAGATTTGATCCTTTTAAAAAGGTGCTATATGTAACATGTAGCATCAGTAAATCATTACTACATTAATTTTGAGACATTAGTATAATTACGGTAAACAAATGAGAAGAGTGTCAGCCTCTTCCAGCCTCTAAACTGCGTTTTACATTGTGTGCTGCATGAGTTTCTGGCAATGGCAGATGGTGGAAGGAGTGAAAGGCAGATGAAAAATCACTTCCAACATGTTTATCCTTTTCAGTAAAGACAAAGAGAAAACCTTTGACTGAAGAAGCAAAGACTGTGAGAGGAAGCAACAGGGTTTATGGGAAATGTGGTCGTAATTTGAGAAACACAAGCACTAACAATACTACTGGTGTGAGACAGAGGCTACCACTTGTCTCCACCATGGTCTCATTTGTTTATGGTAATTATACCAAGGTATCACATTTCATTTGACAATTGATGTTTAAATACTACACATAGCACCTTTAATCTTAGATTTATACATGGAATCAAAAATCTATCAAGGTCAAATGTAAACAACAGTTTTTCAGCGGTAAAAACAAAGTCGGCTTTAGCTGAAGTCTGCTGACAAGAGCTCAGTCAATCAATCTTAGAATGAAAATACCCTTCTAATCCTATGTTTTGGGGGGTGGGGCTACCCTCTGGATCACAGATTGGGCCTTTAGCTGTACTGTTGTCATCTCATTTGTCCTCCCATGGCTGCCTGTACTATCATTACGCACACTGAAACTGCAGACCCCAAATATCAAAACACTGATTAGGCATGAACCAACAATCACAGTCAGTACCTTCTTCCTTCTCTCTCACAGAGCAGTCACTGTGTCTGTGTGAGTGTGTGTGTGTGTGTGTGTGTGTGTTCTTCCAAGGGGGTAATCAGGTAATCAGACTAATAACACAGCAGGCAGCATGGAGATATGGGAGTAAATCTCCCTGTGAAATCCGCTCAGATCTAAATGAAGAACACAACAGGCACTGACTTTTTCATTCATCTCACACAAACACACTGAAGTATCTTATTTTGAAATGATGACACACACAACCTTGGAGTTGTCAAACGACAAATGGGCCCTACAATTTCTCCTTTCCCTGTGGCGACATTAAACTTTAGCTTATTTTTATAGCTCAGCCTTTGATCGAAGAGATGATCTAATAAAACAACAACTGGCGACAATAAAGTGTAATGTGAAACTCTTGAGAAAATAGGTCATCAATTTACATGATTCTATGCTAATTACCATTTTCCCAGCAATTTTTTTATGACTCAGAAATTCCAATTGTAACCAATAATGTGCATTACTTCATGCCAGCCATCGTTTTGTCAGACTGGGTGTCAACTATTTCCAGTGGTGGATATCAATTAAATTGTAACCACACACACACACCTGAGGTGAATTTGCTCAGCTGATCCATCTGAACTTTCCACCACAGCTATTTATCTACACCTGATGAGAAGAAAAGCAAATATAAGGAGAAATTTGCAAGCTGTGGTGGTGGTGGCTTTGAGCACACAGTGTGACAAAAAAGTTGTTTTCCATTCAGAAGTACATTTTACAAACGGTGTTATCTAGCTGGAAGATTTTGGAGACCAAGAGAAAAAAAACATTTCTCAAGATTTCTGAAAGACACACCCCAAACTAAAGCTAAAGGCTTTTTCAAACGTATTTCAAACTGGTTTTAATTTGCCTTGCATTGCCTTTTACCAAGACCATTTCTTTCAAAAAGGCACCCAACCATTTCAAACATTTCAAATTTAACACTAGAAGCTAAGCAGCATTCCAACCTATCACCTTGTCCAAACAAAGAGAGGAAACAAATTACTCTAAAACGAACCCATTGAAAGCTTATTTTCACTACTTGTGAACTCTCATCTTTCGCAATCACTGAAACCTTTCGCAATCCAAAATATAACCTACCAATATCAACCAAAACCAACATTGTGAAAGTGCCACAACCTACCCAGAAGAGAAAGTTGAAGATAAACATCAGGTACTTGACGCACTGCAGTCCCCCCATGGCTCCCAGTGAAAGATAGAAGTTATTTTTTTTAAAAAGAAATTCCAAATGGAAGTGAGCTCCAGTCAGGAGTTAAACCTTCTTCTTTACCACCGAGAAGAAGAAAGGACAGGGAGTGGAAAGAAAAAGAGAGCTGGATGACTTCTTTTTTTTGTGTGAACCACACCCTCCCATGTATCACCTGGGTATTGTTAAGAAAGTCAGGGGGAGGGGAGGGACAATATAGGAAATAGGGGGTGGAGTGTGTGTATGGGGGTGGGTATGTGTGTGTTGGATTCCATATGAGTAATGTCTCTACTCCAGGTGATAAAATGTACATATCGACTGAATAATATTTTCAGGAATGGCATCTTTGATAACACCAAACTCATCTGTGTGGATAATCATAAGTTTCCTTAGAAATCTGTTTCACCAATACAATATTCTTCACAAATAGACTTGTTTTTGTCTGTTTTATATTTTTACTGTGGCAAATCATGTAACTATGTGGTGAAAATGAAATGGTCTAAGTGTAAACCAAACATTCAAGCTGGAATTCAAATGCTATTTTGACACGATCCTTGGATGAAAGAACTCAAAAGCTGTCTAATTTATTTAACCCAATCATGAAAAAGAGCGTGAGAAAGAGCGAGTCAGACACTGAGAGACGGGCATACACACACAGATAGCAAAATGAGGTAGAGAGATAGGCAAACAGAGAGGGATAGAGGGAGAGAGAGATAGAGAGAGAGAAAAGGTAGAGATGTTTGAATGTATAATGAACAGCAGACTGGAAATGACAACGCGGTTCAGTAAAATCAATACTCTTGCCTCGATTTGAATGAATCAGACAAAATGTGCAGCAAAAAATAAGGGGGGGAAAGAGGTTCCACAGGTAGACACACACACACACACACACACACACACAAACACACACCTCCTGAGACTGGGGCTCAGTGTTGTTTGCTAAGGTAACTCAAACTGCTCTCTCCCAGTAGACCCAATGCAACCAACAATGCTCGCATTGTTCCCAAGCTGCAGGAGCCTCCCCCCATCTCTCTCTCTCCCCTCTTTCTCTCTGTCTCTGTATCTCAGAAAATGCCACCAGTGTCCTGACAATCTATTTCTGACAAGTACAGTCCAAACTGCCTGAGCAGGTTACTTCTGATACAGGGGAGAACTGCTTGTTGCCATGTTTCTTGCTGGCATGAAAATGAACCGCTAAGTCACAGCAGTAAGATGCTTCCATGCCACAGTAATCTGTTTAATATGGGAGTATGCCAGGCATCTTAACCAGGTTTCTCATCATCAGAGTATGAGCTTAACTGGGTTATTCTAACCCAGTTATGATGTTTACTTGTTTTGACCCTCTTCCCTGTTGGCATGACAGGAGATACAGAGACAAGCGAGAGAGGAGAGTGTGGGAGAGGGAGGCGGAGGAAGGGAGAGAGAGACGTAGGGAGGGAGAGTTCAAAATAGAGAAGAGATAAGAGAGAGAGAGAAAAAGAGATAGCATTGAGTGTTCACACAACCTCTCTGTCCCTTACTGACAAATTGGGCTCACTAGCACCCCCCACTGGAATTATTATGCAGGTACTGAACTAATGCAAGCCTGGAAATTACCGAAGTCAAAGCCAGGTCTCCAAAGTACATTGACGAATCTGCAATTTAGCCATAAAAGAAAATAAATGTGATAATTCTATGTGGCTCAATAGGCAGAGAAATAATTTAATGGGTACAGCATATTATGGTGGGATGTTATTTTGCTGTGAATTTCCACGGTCATTACCATTCACTCCAGTGTCAGGAAAAACCTACATACACAAGTGTGCTTCCTTTATTGTTACTTCTCTAAAGGCTGTCACCTTATAACGTCATCAAAATCAAACACCTACAGAGCTGAGTATGATGAGGAAAGGAGAGGCATACGGTAATTTTAATAGGTTTGAAGTAAACTTGGCTATTCAGTTGCATGATGTCACAACTCAGCCAATTTGTGCACCATCTAGAACCCTGATATCCCAGACTTCAGTGCCCGAGTTGGGGAGACATTCAAGTGCTACTTCTTGGTGGGAAACCTTTATATCCGATAATCCCGACAGCAGATGGATGCACGATTACCCAGGTTGCCTCTTCACACTGATGGTTTCCTCACCTATGCCTGGTCACTAGACTAGGTAGGGCTTTGGTTCCCATTGGAGTCATTTGTGGCTTAAATTGATTGGGTTTCCCTATAATCGGTTAAATATCATAAATGCTATAGAAAGGCTACAGTCCAATAAGTAACCTGTAGGATGCATGTTATCCAGGTCTACACTGAGGATGGCAGTTATAGACTTCAGCCCAAGGATAGGAGGTAGGCTACATGTTGACACTGGTCAGAGATTAGGTGAGATCTACATGTAGGCAAATGTCTCCACTGTCTGGCAGGACCCCACCCTTATCCTCTACACAGCTGCAAAGCACAGTTGAAAGGGATGCCTGCTGCCAAATGCTCCAAAATGCTCTGCTGCTGAGTTATGTCTAAATTCAAATACAATCTCCCAATTTGGATGTTAGGTTTCACTATGTTATATGCAGCAAACACATAAAGTTTATGTCACTCTGTGAAGCTGTGCTATAGCAATAACATTTTTTCTCAAAATAATTATTGTGATTTGGAATGAAGCATCTCATGACTTGTGCTTATTGAGGCTAATTTATTACACTAACTTTCATTTACAGCACATCCATGTGTCTATTTTGGAACAACACACATTTGTGTTGCTTTTGAACGCAACATAGGATATATTAATAATGGCATATGCTGTGTCAGTATGTGCGCTTATTCTCCGGGATGTGTTGAAAAACGCACATCCTTTTTAGAGTGCAGTTTTAACCGTTATCTGCAGAAAGTCTGAAGATAAAATCTGTAATTGTGTGAAGCTAGTATGATAAAAAAAAAATGTAAGAACGAGCCTTGGGTCTTTAAACATTTCATGAATCATCATGGTGCAATAGGCGTCTCTCACATTTCGTTAAAAAAAATCTGGAAGTCTACTGTTTCCTAGGTTATTGGCAAAAGTACATACCACATAAATATTATTCAAGATCTATTCTTAATTATTAGGAGCCACTCTTCAATTCGGCGCACATCCAATACACGAAACTACTGTACTTATGTCATTACAATTTCAACTTTTAAAATTGGTTCTTGTGTTATTGCCACAGTCCTCTTGCACCAAACTAGCCGGGGTGGGCGGTTACGACAAGTGTGGACCAGTTCTAAAAGTTAAAATTGTATTAAAATGACAGTTGCTTGAAGGATTATATGTATGCCGAATTGAAGAGAGGCCCCCTAAAGATTCAGAAAAGGTCTTGAGTCACATTTTAGAAGCAGCATATGTAACGGTACTTTCGCCGATAAGCAAGGCGGCATTAAATTGACATATTTAAAACGGAGTTCAACACAAATTCCCAGCAGAAACAAGACAGGTGCTGGCTACCCTTCTCACGTGATCCCGGTACAAGACTGTGACAAAAGTCAACAAAAATGCATAATTTTGTGACTTACCCAGAAGACGAAATTAAAGATGAAGAGGACGTATTTGACGCACAACTCTCCACCGGTTAGAGCGGCCATTCCTGCTGTGGCTTTTGATGTGTTTATCGTTGGATTTAAGTGTCAAATGTTTAAGTCGCTCTTTCTTTTTCAGGTTTTATTTTTGTTCAATTTGGGTTGATTGTGTCAGGCAGAGTGGGTGGCTGGACAGAGCGCGCGCTGAACAGATGCCGCTCTGTTGCTCCGCGCGCCTCTCGCTGGGCGGAAATTGCGGTGCGCGATGCTCAACTACACCCACAGAAGAAGTGACAGAAATAGAGAGATTCTTTCTTTCTTTCTTTCTTTCTTTCTATCTTTCTTTCTTTCTTTCTTTCTTTCTTTCTTACTTTCTTTCTTTCTTTCTTTCTTTCTTTCTTTCTTTCTTTCTTTCTGTCTTTCTTTCTTTCAGGTGACTGGCTGTGACAAGACAAGTCAGCAGACTAGCAGACAGTGTCCCTTCTGGTAAAGATAATCACTTCAATACACAAATAACCATGGAAAAGTCTCCAGTAAATGTAATTAAACCAGCAACTTTACTTACACCAAGAGTACACTAACCCTAACTAACAATTTTAAAATCCTTCAGGTGATTTAACTTTTATAATTAGGTTTACTTGTATAGTAATGGTTTCAAAAATCACCTAAAAAACAAATATGGAGTGCAGCTAACTGGATGGTGTCGCTCTCAGTCTGTCTTGTTAGCATTACAAAGTTATTAATTCTCACTATTTTACATTCTGTTGACAGCAGACAGACAAATACATACATATGACATGCTAACAAAAATACAAAAGAGTTTTTTTCAGATTTGATTCCCCATGTCCCTGCAGCTAAGAGTAATAATTATAATCATTTCTTTTAATTCCTTTATTGTCATGACTATCAGAAACAATATTGCCAAAGCAGTTTACAAGCTGTCAATTTTCAAAAGCCAACAAACAATATATATATATATATGTATATATAGAGATGATACATTATTTGGTTTAAAAATGTGTTATACAATAGTATATAATCATCAATATGAATGATAATGTATTAACAACTGGGAATATGTAGTTATGCAAACCATTCAAAAGCCAGCAAGGACATATTAGACACTGTAGTAACCATTCTGTGTGTGTGTGTGTGTGTGCGTGTGTGTGTGTGTGTGTGTGTGTGTGTGTGTGTGTGTGTGTGTTGGGTGATACTGATCACAAAAAATATGAAATGTTTTAATGGCTTTTGGCCTGAGGCTATGTTTAAAATTCTCTCTCAATCTCCCTCTCACTCTCCTTCCCTCTCTCCCTCTCTCTCTCTCTCTCTCTCTCTCTCTCCCTCTCACTCTCCTTCCCTCTCTCTCTCTCTCTCTCTCTCTCTCTCTCTCCCTCTCTCTCTCTCTCTCTCTCTCTCTCTCTCTCTCCCTCTCTCTCTGGTGGGAATGTGACTCTGTTTTCTTCTTCTGCAGAACAAAGACGACAGTGTGACCGGTCATCCCACTACTGTTGTTTGCAGCTGCACACACACACACACACACACACACACACACACACAACACACACACTGATGATGATGACCAAGGGTGCGACCCCGCTGACCAGAAGGAATCATAACCATAGGAATATTATAACTGTAAACACAGACGGCTTCTATCTAAAACAGTGTTTTCTACAGTTAGACTGATATATGGGGCCAATATTGGCCTTTTATTCAAAATCAGATCTGGTCCAGTCGTCTGATATGATGGATATGATGCAGTTTGATTGATTACATATTTATTGTAGAATTGATCAATACTACACCTGAATTGATTCAAATGAGACATTTTGATCAGATTGTACACAAGTGTGGGTCAAAATGTAATTATTATTCTTTTTCTTCTTCCTCTTCTCCTTCTTCATCTTCTTCTTATCTTGCATTTCAGTGGAGAGTTTTAGTGTCCCATGATGGTTTTCTGGGGAAACACTGAATATTTGTAATTTTTAGGAGGCATGAGAATTTTAAGATATTGAATATCAGCACAAAATATCAGTTTTCACCAGCTACAATCCAAATAACAGGATCAGTATTGGCCTTCAAAAACCCATATTGGTCGAACCCTAGTTTGTCCAGCTATCTGTCTCTGTGTTCTGGCTCGGTTGGGATGAAAGACTGTGTGTGTTCCTCTCTGAAACAACACTGCCTTCATCGCTGCACTCCTTCATGGTGTGTGTGTGTGTGTGTGTCTCGCTCTCCAAAACAACTCGGCGTTCATTTCTGCACCCCTCTACAAAGCCGCCCTTCAAAGCTCTAGCCACCGCCTGTGTATGTGTGTGTGTGTGTGTGTGTGTGTGTGTGTGTGTCCCAGACAGGGTCACTGAGAGGGAGATGAGGCAGAGGAGGAGATGGCATCACATTCTCAGCCACCACACAGAGAAATAACCAACATTTTTCCTGGTTTGCATCAGCCCAAAATGTCATGCACTCTCTGCTGCTTTACAGTAACATGCTGTGTTTGTCCAGCAGTGATAAATGAATGTCTGAATAGGTCTGCCACCATACTGGAGTTTGATAAGAAAAACAACTAAACTGTGAAGGTGGAATCACTCCATCTAATGTGAGAGCTTCCTCAAGTTCAATTCACAGGGTCAAATCTATTTAAAGTGGTATTGAGTAATCTGTGAGCTTTATCGCCCTCTATTGGTGGCCAGTAGGAACTGCAACAACATTGATAGAACTTGTCTCTTTTATATGATTTTCACTGTATTCTGACTTTATACATTATTGTATGTTGTTGGCCTGCAACTTTTCTGTCTGTCTTGATGCTGCTTTCTTGGCCAGGTCTCCCTTGAAAAAGAGCTTCATCATCTCAGTAGGACTAACCTGGTTAAACAAAGTTTCCATTGTGAGATGCAGAAAGCTACAGGCAGCTATTCTGGGCATGTGGCATTTCCCAAACTAGATCTCCTTGATATATATATATGATGATAAACTGTGTACTGTGGAGCATCCGCTGTCTTCTGGATTGCCAGAAAATATATATTTCATCCAAAAACTCGCTATATGTGACTGTTCCACCACTTACAATCATAGTCTGTAGAGTGACGATGGTGGCAATGTGTTAAAAAGTGGCAGTGTGTGTCTGTCAGCAGACATGGCCTTAAACAAGACAAGACCCCCTAACTGCAAAACAATAAAAGCAGAAAAAAAGAATATAAAATAAGCAATAATAACGATAAAGCAATAAAAGCTATAAAATAGAACATGAAGTGTGTGGTTATGTAAAAATATACACTGCATGTATAAACATACAAAGCAATGTATATACATTATGAAATAGGTGGAACCACTATAACAGTAGATTAGTATAGGCAGTATGTAACAATGGGAGGGAAATGGAAAAACTGAAGAAATCAGATATGTAAATTTAAAGCAATACACATGATGTGCAAATGATGTGTATTAAAATATGCATAAACATGCAGTAGCCACCCCACAAGGCATGCACATATGCAGGAAAACAAAACACACAGCACAGCGGCTTTGTAATTCATCATTTTTCATACTTTTCATTCCTACATTCCTACTTAGTTTGTTCTTGACAAGTTGTTGGTTGTGTTAAATTTGAGTTTCAGGAATATAGATTAAAGCTCCTCTAGGCAGCTTTACACTTTGGCAGCAAGAAGTAGCTTTATTTGCATCATCCAGCACCTGTTCCAAGCATGCAGTCTCTGCTCTCCAGTGACTTGTCATTCCACTGTTGGACAGTGTGGGAGGGCTTACAGCGCCATCTAGTGTCACAAGACTCAAACTCACTACAACCTGTGTATTTATGATATCTCTGTTTCTGTATTTTTGATTAATAAATAGCATGAGATATTTCTATTCTTTTTGGCATTTTGAAGCCATTTTTTCTCCTAAGCAAATTGAAATTAAAAAGTTTAATAAAAAAACGGCCAATTTGTAGCTTTGCACTCTATCTTAACTGGCAGCTTGTACATCACTTAACAATTTATGTATCAGTTTAAAAGCTAGGCTATGAATGTATGTATGTATGTATGTATGTATTTGCCAATCTATTTAAAAAAGCAAACGTGACTATTTAACTGCAAGTTAAACGACCAAAGTCAGAAATGGAAATGGAGCTGCTATGTTGCTCTACATTTATCTCATCCTGGAGTAGCATCATGGCCTTGGAATTCTAAGGTTCCAAATGACATTTTAGTCAAAAATAATTCATTCATATAATGCAAACAGGTCTTAACATATTGCTGAAGTTAGATATAGATGGGTATATTTGTTTTGCAATAGGCAACGGGATGTGAGAACCGAAAAGCTTAATATCTCATAACTACTCTGAACGCAGATGGAACTTTGCATTTCCAAGCTTTCAATCATAAAGAGCCACATCAAATAAATGAAGGGTAGGCTACGTTTCAGTACAGTGAATTTAACTAAACTCCTAAACACATTAACAACTATGATCCCAGTTGAAGAGCAGGTGTTTCATTGTTGGAGTCATGTGTCACTCATGGTGTCAAGAGCCATGTGGCTGATCTGTTCTCAGTGACCAGCAGTTTGAGTTTTGGTCATTCAAAAACACACTCTTGATTTACATTGTCTCATTTTACATAAAACTCCATCTGACAAAGTAGTCAATGGTGAGTTATTTTTGTTGCAGTGGGTCTGATGTTACCTGCCTGTACAGTGATGTGTCCAACCACAAGCCTGCATTCAGCTCTCTATTCTGTACACCCATAAAGGTTTGCATTTCTGCATTTTGCATTTGCATTTATGCTTTTTTTGTCTCTTACAATCAGTTGAGCTTTGCCTTTGGTAACAAAACAGCAGCCTAAGCAGAAATGTAGCTTAAAATATGCAAGATTTGTGTTCCAACACAACAGAAGAAGCTAGGAGACAGGGACAAAATAATATTTTTCTTTTTGCAGCCTTTCACCTCTCATACGTTGTTCTGATATTCCAGTCCAAAATTAACACAGTCCCTCAATGCCTTTATGCCTACTTCATGTAGATAACCGGGGTGTGAGCCTTAGGAGGGATCCATGTTCAGACACAGGTGTGATAAACGTATATTATTTTCCTGCTTAGTCCTGCTGAAAGTTCCAAGTGCTTTGAAACCTGGACACTTGGATGGAAAGTGACTTCAACAACCTGACCTCAGATCTGCCTCTAAATAGATTTATCTCCTAGCCAATCAGCAGCGTCCCTACACACTAGGCTAACCAATGAGCGGGCTCTGTGCGCTCGGGACGGGGGAGATGGAGCGAGTCAACGGTAGTCTACCTGCTCAGAGCGCGAGGGACAGGTAACATCCTTTTCTTCTTTGTTTTTTTCTTCATTTTTGAGCGCGGGAATCACACTTTAGTAGCGAGGATGGAATGCCACAACGACATATTTAAACGCCAAGTATCTCCCTACTGTCTCTTGCGCCGCGCGTCCGTTATTTCGCCGGTGAAAGTGGCGGTTAATGTTACACTCGGTTATTAACTGTACCGCCGGTATGGCCCGGACCGGCTCCGGGAACCTCTTCTGCCGCCGGAACAGCAAACTGGACTCTTTCCTGAAGAGGAACACCGACCGGGCCGTGTACGAACGGATTCGAGCCTACGAACCGTGCGTTGTGATATCGGACACCGTCAACAAGGTGTACATGCACGTGGTGCTGAGCGACGAGTGTGTGTACCTGACCGAGTACCCGCCGCGCACGCTCACCGCAGCCGTTAATCTCAGCCGCGTGCGGGACATCGAGCTGGTAAATCAATGTCAAGAGTGAGATTCTGTGAACTGATGCTGTGGTGACTCTCTCTCTCTCTCTCTCTCTCTCTCTCTCTCTCTCTCCTCGTGTTTCTTCCTCCCTCTCCCTCTCTGTATAATCTTTCACTTTACAATTCAGTCAGCTTTATTGGCATGGATGTTACATGAACAGTACAACATTGAACTTGTACAACTGTGTGTGTGTGTGTCTTCAAAACAGACTCAGCAGCAAGGAATTATAGCAATTACAGTATCCATTTTTCCTTCCATCCATGTGGCTAGCATCTCCATACCATTGCCATACAGTAGATACATAGATACAGAGCACTATAACATAAAACACAAGCAAATATGTATTCTGCTAAATCAAGGTATCTAATTTATAAATAAGATACCTATCACATATTGATCTACTGGACTTTAGGTGCCGTAACATTGGCAGTAACATAAAACACAAGCGAAAGATTTATACTAAGGCACCAATCTACTTAACGCTGACAGCAGGTTGGCAAGCTGCCTAGTAGACAGCTGTGTGTGTGTGTGTGTGTGTGTGTGTGTGTATACATACACAATCTTACATTAATAGAGCTCAGGAAACATGGAATTGTATATCAAATCCACCTAACAAGATCATTTTCTCCTGCCAAACCATTGCGGAAACACTTTATTTCCACAACCCTTATAGAGAGAGTGACCCACTAGACTAAAAGTGGATGAAGAATAAGTATTTAATAAGTTTGCGTAACACAAAACACAAACAAAATGCATCTCCTGCCAAATCAAGACATTTCTTTACTTTAGCCTCAGGTTCACATAATATGTTGTATCCAAGTAAGCTCATGGCAGGTAGAGCTGTTGTGCTTAGCAGTGTAAGCCTCCAGATACTAGTCCTCTATCATGTTACGTCACATAGGTCAGAGGTCGCAGGTTTTTCCTCTTCCTTACAGAGTTAATCCTGTCTGCATCACAGCATCAGATTACTGCCTGGCACTGTGTTGATCCTACCTGGGCTCTGCTTCATTTCCACAGAGCACAGTGGCACCGCTCACACCTTGTGTTTCTGTCTAATCAGTTTTCACATGGAGAGTGGATGCAAAAAATTCCATTCATTATAGTTTCATCTCATCTTAAACTCCATAAACACGGGGCGACACCAGTCATCACTCCAAACATCTTGGACAAACACACAGTCACACGCACATTGCAGAATTGCATTCAACTCCCAATTTGTCTGTTTGCATGCAGATCAATGACCTCCCAGATTTCCTCAGTGGGAAGGACAGGGAACACTCCCAGCACATACGAATCATCTACGCTGCCGCAAAGCCTGCTGGGAAGGGAGATGATTGGCAAGGGAGGGACAAGAAAGAAAGACTTCCTCCTGCAGCCCCGCCTTCTCACAGAAACCACCACCTGATAGTACCACCCACCTTAGAAGGTAAAGACTGATCATTATTATCTCTTGGTGTGTGTGTGTGTGTGTATGCGTGTGTTTGTGTGTGTGTGTCCTTTTTCCTCGTTTTTATTTACACTTTTTTTTAAATTTTTTTTACCAGAGGTAATTTGTCTGTTGCTAGGTTACAAACCCCCTATTCAATAAAATACCTTGTAAAATGTGTGTGTGTGTGAGTGAGAGAGAGAGAGAGAGAGAGCAGTAATGAGTGTAAAAGTCTTTGTGTAAGTGTTACACAGTCTCACCACCTCCTGGCTAGCCACATTGACCGTATTGACACGGCTGCTATTTTGAACACAGGGTGGGAAACTCTTTATGGAAGATGTACAAAGTACAGACATTTATCATGTTACACATTAGAAACAAATAGATGTCAGTTCAGGGTTCAGTGCCTTGCTCAAAGGCACCTTGATGATAATTGTTGAGGGAGGGCAGAGTGTTACTCATTCACTTTCCTCACCCACATTTTCCCAGCTGGTCCTCGGATTTGAACCAGCGACCCTCTGGTCACAACACACACATAGACACACACACACACACACACACACACACACACACACAGATTCCTCTACATGGTGACAGGTGTGTACAGTTCCCACCAAAAGCTATTGACAGGAGACACAGACACTGCAGTGAAGTACATGACAAGGTTAAGATTATAATTAAGATGGGGTTTAGGTTAGGGCAAGGGAATGAATGTAGTCAGTGACGATCCTTGCAAGTATGGTTAAAAAAAATTTGTGTGTGTGTTTAGTCAATTTTCCTCCATCTCTTTACTTTTTATTTCATCCACTTAGGTTAATCTAATTTTTTCTATCTTTCTATCCTTCTCTCTCTGTCCAGGGGTCGGTTCACTGTTTTCAGAGAACAATCGGAGGATATCTCCTGAACCCCCACAAAGGTGAGTGTTACACATACACACACACACACAGCCTATAAGTCCATACACTCAAAGCCTGCCTTTCTAACATTAAGCCTGTCGTGTTAAAACAGAGCAGCTTAAAACCCCTCTGACTGATGTCTCTGATTGTATTAAGGAAGTTAGAGGTCAGAGCAGGTCATACACACTTACACACACACACACACACACACACACACACACACACACACACACACACACACACATGCACCAAAAGGATGCCAGTCTGAACAACAGTCTTAGTTACTTCACATTAGGTTGGTATTGATTGTCCCACTTTTTACTGCAAGCACTGTAAATATGAGACTGAACTACTGCTGTTTTTCCTCCATCCCAAAGTTAAATTATTGGTAAATATATCATTATATCATCCTTTTTCATCTATCAGAAGGTGTATGGAATGATCTGGCAAAAAGAGAATATTCCTGTCCAGTTGTATCTTACAGCGGTTCTGAAAGAAATAGGCTGCAATGTCTGCTGGAGTACTAGTAGATACAGGATTGATGCATAGTACAGGTCTTTTTGATTTCCAGATTTATGTTAAGGAAGCACTATCCACAGATCCTTTCTGTCCAGCACTGTTCATTCATTCATACATTTATTCATTCAGGCCTTATCTCTGTGTGCCAGACAGGCCAATATGATGCCATTAAACAATAAAACTGGTTTCATTAGGAGGCTATGTCAGACACCCATAGCTTCCTCCACGCTCCATTATGTCTACATGACAGCTTTTCTATTGCAGGGAAGTAGTTTTGTATCTGTTTGGTAATAACATTAGCCTGGTATGAGCCGATAAAAACACAGTGTTGCTAACAAGGTGGGTTGTGTTGTAGTAAGCTACAACCTGCGAAAGTGGTGAGTTTCTCTTTTTTGTCATCTGTGTTGCTACGTGCTCGTTGTTGTGTTTTTTTTTTCAATTTCGTCTCCATTTTTGGTGCTCAGCACTCATTGCTGTGGTGTTTCTGCTCTGCACTTCCCAAAGATCACCTGTCAATCAAACAGTGTGTCCAGTACTGTGACGTCTTTTTCCTTGGATTTTCTGTTGATGAAGTTTGAGTTTCTGTAGGTGGTTTCTATAACTACATCTAGACACATAGCCCATGTAACCTGGCCGTTATCTAGATACAGATATACAGTATGAGGGAGATAAACACTGGTCACTGATCATAAATAATATCTTTACTATCACGCCTTGATGCTCATTATACTGTATAGCTCTCTTTCGCCATAAATTCTAACATGTTAACGCTATCGGTCTATCCATCTCTTACACACACACACACGCACATACACATGCAGATATGTAAACTCCTAACCCTCCAGACCGCTCTCTGTTGTAAAGGTTTTATAGAGAGTAGAGTTTGTCTGTCTCCGTGACTCCCATAGACAGAGAATGTCTAGGGCAGACTTTGGACAGACAGTAGAAGAATGCATTTTAAACACATAAAGCTGCACCATGTAGGGTATTTGGAAGTTTGAAATGCCAAAAAACGTCCCTAATAATGCTTTAGTACTGAATAAATGTAGTGAACCATGAGTAAAATCCCTGGGCCGATGTTCTACGTTAAAAAGGAGCTGGTCCTTGGTTACAGTACAAAAAAGCGTATGTGATGAGCTTTGAAATCAGTTCCAAGCCTTTGCAAATGATTATTATGCGAGTTACTTTTCTACCCAAAACATAGTAGCTTAAGAACATAACATCTGGCAAGAAAAAATCAAGTGCATCTCAACTAGTCATTTTTTTAAAGATAATTTTTAATTTTGTAATGTTAAGGTTAGATGGTATGCGCCTTAGACCACTGAGCCACCAGGATGCCCCATCTCAGCCAGTTTCTGACAGATAACTTAAGTTAATAACGAAGTATGTTCATATCTCTGACATGTCAGGTGAGGTCCTAGAGAAATGGTGTTAGAGGAGAATGTCAGTCTTGATCTTTTTCCTTGATTGTTTTCTGTCCATCTTCTTATTTTTCCAACAACAAAGAGCAGTTTGCTGGAGGGATTTTGATCAATGTCAAGATGAGATAAGACAATAAAGGAAGGCACACACATCTAGTTGTGGGTGCTTGGCAAACACCAAAGCACTCATCCTAAGTGCCAGGATGAAAACCACAGCGAGGCTGTCATGCTGCATTCACATCAACTGTTAGATTGACTTGTCGGTTAAAAATAACTCTACACTTGACTACAGATATTTCCTTGTTGGTGAGGTCAGAATTCAGGAAGTTGGAGAAATGGTAAAGGATGGAAAAGGTCCGTTGCGACAGTATTTTCTAGTAGTATTTGTGGCCTGAATGCTGAGATGAACAGTATTTTCTAGTAGTATTTACCAGTGAAAGTTGAGGTGAATAGTGTTGTGAATGTGAATGCAGCATCAGTCTGGGGGTTGATACTCTAGGTATTTTGGCTGGACTGAACCTCTTCAGTGTCTCAGGTAGCTCATGACTTATTTAATCAACAGAGAGGAGGAAGTTTCAGATTACGGGCTGCTCATTGAGCGCAATTGGTATTTTCCTGCAATGCCCTGCTTCACATTCATACAGTTGTACACATTTAAGAAGATGTGAGATGTGACATTTTTCCAGGACACTGGCAATATATTTTGCTTGTACACAGAAATATATTTTATTCTTAATTCTAATTTATAAATTAAGGATTCTTTCATTTTTTTCAACAAATTAACTCATTTGTGCGTGGCTGATGGTAATTCTTGATATGTTATGTGATGAGAGAGCCAGCCCTATGCGAGGCTGAACATACTATAGTGTGAGGCAGATTAACTTCACCGGTGCTATGCTCATTGCTCATTACTCATTGCTTGTCAAAGATATGCAGCTATACTGAGCATACTCTCTCTGATTATTTACAGTAGACTCTGAACACTGAAATAAATAGAAACACACTATATGATCAGTGAGCTGATCCCCTCACACATTCAGAGATGGTATGACAAAGTAAGCAGGTCCGTCTCCTGTTGTTTAGTTGGTAGAATCTACTGGGATTAGATTTGTTAATTTCCTCTGTGTTGTATGTTAAAATAACTCTCCTGTGTGTGTGTGTGTGTGTGCATGTTTTGAGTACGAAGAGACAAGAGGAAGTGGGAGCGTCGTCATTGGATGGTTGCTAGGGTACAAAAACGCAAAAAAGGCCATCAAATAATCTATTGTGTTTGTGTGTGCATGTATGTATAGGTGTGTGTGTGTGTGTGAGAGAGAGAGAGAGAGAGAGAGAGAGAGAAACACCCCAAACTGTAAATGCTGTTTTATGCTCTTGTGTCTTGCTGCTCAAGTGTAGTTCACTCCTGGGAGGTCATTAAAACACACACACACACACACACACACACACACACACACACACACACACACACACACACATACACACACACACACACACACACACAAACAGGTAATGGGACACAGAGGGAAAGGTAATGGTCTTTGGAGATATGAAAACAGCTTACAGCCGCCAAGTTATTACATTCAAATTACTGAGCAGCCTGCTGGTTCACTTTGGAAATTGCTGCTACTGTTTTTCCACAAAACATTCAGAAAACACATCATCCTTGGGAAAAAAGAAATGAGTTTTCAGCAGAGCTGTTCTATAAGCGCTCATTGCTGTGGTGTTTCTGCACTGCACTTCCCAGAGATCACCTGTCAATCAAACAGTGTGTCCAGTACTGTGACGTCTTTGTCCTTGGATTTTCTGTTGATGCAGTTTGAGTTTCTGTAGGTGGCGCTCTTTTCTTTGTCTGTTCAGCCATGGTATCATTGCTCATGCTAACTACCCAGTTCTTCTTCTATTTATTCCAAACAAATTGGTACAAGGTAGAGGTAGCAATGGTAGAAGCCTTGATTCATGCATCCTTCCAAAGCATTGTAGCGGCCATTGCAGCCTTTTTCCCCCCACAAAGAACTGAATAGAAATATTGTAACACTAAAGTTAAGTCTGTCAATCATCTGGTTGCTAGATTGAACTTTGCAGCTCCTGATGGCTGAAAGGAAAACACAGTGTGAAATATCCAAATGACTCCACTAGGGGAAAGAGCAGTAGTATAAATGTAATTCACTATTACATGCAACGTGGCTTCCCAAAGTGCACAATCAGTCTTGTACATAGAAAACACCTTGCAAATAGGATAGCATTTCTCAGATGTAGTGGAGGGTAGAAAAACTACTCTCCAAGTTATAGATTGTTTGGAACAAAGTTGAGCTCAAAAGTGTGATGATGATTTTGAATTTGAATTGGGTCAATGTTGTATTTTGGTGGACATCGATTGCCTTAACAAGTCATAATGAGTCATAATGCACAAGTGAGCTCAATATCATGTCTTGGTACTGTATATTTATTGTACATAGAAGCCTCCTTATGTTGTAATAGGGCCAGTCAACACAGTGAACTGCCAGAGAGTACATAAGTTGGACTGCACTTTGGGATTGCACTTTTGTTTCCTCAGTGAATAAATGTGTGACCATAAGCTTATTTAATTAAATATGAAAAGGTGGTAAACTCTATTCCACAAATGGTGTGGTGCAAACCTCTAACAACAGTTACAGCAGAATCATAGTGCATTACAATGCATGGCATAATGCATTTAATGGGTTTTCTGATGTGATAGATTGTAAGAATAGTGTGTATATGCTTATAATACACTTGAAATGCACATATGATGCCTCCAAAGACAGTGTTGCCAAACTCTCAGATCTAGCTACTAGGGAGGTAGTTTCCATTATTCCATAGGATTTACAGAGAGGATCAGGACACATCAGTGTGTGATGGAAACAACCAATCCTCCTCTTCCTCATCCTCCTGCCAAGCAGTCCTAATGCTTTACAATTTGTTTTTAAATGACCTGCCTGGTTAAATAAAGGTTAAACAAGAACGTCATCTACTCCTTGCTTTCTTAATCCCTTCCTCCTTGTCTTGTATATTGACACTTGTAGTCAGTAAGTTTCACTGCGATCAATAATGCAGTCTTACTAGGGATCATCTTCTTATTCACTGGATCACTTATGTTTCTGAGAGTTTCTCCCCATCAAAATAAAGGAGCTAGTTGTGTTTTTTTTTTACCTATGATTTAAGTTCACTATGTGCAAAAGACACATTAGATATGAAAGATAAAATGTGCTCCCACATATAACAATATATTTGAATATCCCCTCTCTCCCACTCAACCCCTCTCTTGATATTTTTATTATTTTTCACAATTTCATACTGAATAGATTTCATATATTGATATATTTTCATATCCTAGATTTTTCATTCATACATTTCTTCTTAAAAATTGTAGTGCTGAAATTGTCAGTTGTGTTGTGTTGTGTATTCTTATTTATCCCCCATTTTTCTTTGCTGTATCCTGCTACTGCAGCAACACAATTTCCCCACAGTGGTGAAAGTTTCATCTTATCTTTCTCTCCCCTTTCTCTCTCTCTCTCCCTTCTCTCTCACACCTCTCCCAACCACCCCTCTCTCCTTTATCAGGAACCATATAGTAGGTGGGGAAGTGGAGGCGCACATGTTAAGGCCCGTGCGCTCCGCCTCCTGTCCCGACCCAGAGACTCTGGGCCTCCTGCGCCTCCCTCGGCCTCGCGGCCATCCTCCCTCCCCAGCACCCTCCCTCCACTCCTTTGTGTCCCCCCTTGCCTCTCCCTCCTCCCCTCTGTCGCCCTTGGAACGAAGCCCAAAGATCCACGAGGCTGGCCAGGTATGGATGGATGGATGGGTGGCAACTGACATCAAGGCAATTTAAAGAGTGATCTCGGTTTGTTTCAGCCAGTTAGCCTGCACATTAGGGGCTTATTCATAAAACCCAAAGTGCTGGTGGCTGCCAAACTGTCATTTTTACAAAAGTGAATCAAACAAATTGCCAGTTTTTTGAATAACCCCTCATGTCTTTCCCAAACAATTCTGCATTATGTGCCTCTACCTCTTCTCTTCTCTGGAATAGCTGGTATGAGCACCACTGAACTTGTACACGCACCTGGATAATCACTGTGGCCATTAAATATATTATGCTTAATTAACAGTAATGTGGCTGTGGTTACAGTGTAAGAGCCACATGTAACGCTCTGTATTAATAAATTCTAATCACCGAGCCACAGATTTTGGTGCCGAAATGCTGTTTAAGTTGTATGAATAAAAGCCACTGTCACATGTGTCACATGACCATGTGCGAAACAGGAGCAACTGCAAAACAAAGTGTTTCTTACTGAATGGAAGACATTTCTAGTTTGCTGTACCACCTGAAATCCCTCTATACATTTGGTTTAATTCGTTTGGGGATACATAATAGCACAAATGATCGCAACCCTGTTCCAGGTATACAGGAGGAGAGGCTCAATGCTGGCTCGCCTGTTGAGGAGAGAGAGGGTGAACAGCGGAGAGAGGGATGGAGAAAAGGATGGAGAGGAGAGAGAGAAAGAGGCGGAGCTGCATCTCTATGCCGTGTCACAGATGTCTCGAATCTACCTGCATCTACAGAGCTCATGGAACAGTTACATTATTGTGCGTGACATGATTTCTTTCTGTCTCTCTTTCTTACTTTCTTTCTTGCTTTCTTTCTTTCTTTCTTTCTTTTTTGCTTTTGCCCATGACTAATAAGTGTGTGCGTGTGTGTGTGTGTGTGTGTGTATGTGTGTTCAGAGGTCCACTCTGTTGTTAGATCCGCTCTATAGAAGGAGGTGCAGTGCTTTGTCCAGCTCCTCCCCCCGCAGTCGACTTCCTGCCATCAGGTACACAAACTCCCTTCACTCAGATCAAAAAGAGCTGCAGCATTTTAATAGAATAACAAACATTATTTATGATTTGTGTGTGTGTGTGTGTGTGTAGCTGGGAGCGGACAGCCCATCTGTTTCGTCAGCTGAGTGCTGAGCTCCTGCAGGAGGGAATCAACCTGGAGAGCCTCTATCTGTTACTACAGGAACTAAGAACTGCTGCCCTCCGCAATATAACACTACGAAAGCTATTCTGGAGGGTGAGATATTCATTTTAAAGCGCGCGCACACACACACATACACCCCCCCCCACACACACACACACACAGAAAAGCAGCCTTGTTCTCAGCTTGACCAGCATGCATTTTTGAGTTTAATCAATGAGTTATGAAAGGGTTTCATAAACCGAAGGGTATTCGAATTTTTTCAATCCATAGAGGAGCATGTAATCCTTCAACTGAAGTTACAGGTGCTACGGTTAGCATTTTAAAACATCAATATCATTGTCAAATGAAATGTGATAACTTGGTGTAATTACTGTAAACAAATGAGACCATGGGCGAGACAATTGGTAGCCTTTATCTCACACCAGTGGTATTGTTAGTGATAGTTAACATTAAGAACACATTTCTCATCAACCCTGTTGCTTCCTGTTGCAAAGAGATAAAGTGATTTAATAAAAGATGATACTGCTTTAGCCAGCCTAAGCTCCTCAGGCAGATTGTAGGCAGCCAGCGTCTAGGAGCCCTGACCTTAAAAAAATATAATCTATTGGATATACAGCATCTGGCTCTACCCATCTTTCCAACTTTCCAAATTTGTATTTTTGTGTGTGTGTTCCAGTCCAGTGAGATGTGTGTGTTCCTGGTTCAGACTCTAGAGGATTCCCTTCACGGCTGTCAGAGCCCCCAAGGAGTCCACACTGCAGATCAACTACTGTAAGCCTCACAGTGTGTGTGTGTGTGTGTGTGTGTGTGTGTATGCGTGTGAAAGTGTGTCTCACCTCTAGCCTCCTTAATACAGAGAAGTCAGTCTGTGGGGTTTTAAGCTGCTTTGTTTTTATACAACAGGCTTAGCGCTGTTAGAAAGGCAGGCTTTGAGTGTATAGACTGTGTGGGCCGTGTCCCTAATTGGTAAAAAGCTGATTTTGTGTGTGTGTGTGTGTGTGTGTGTGTGTGTTTGTGTGTGTGTTAATGTGTTGCCTGTCTATCTATCCTTACCATTATGCTTTTATACCTGTATGCACTACAAAGTCATGTTTTGTGCAGGTTAAAATGCAGGTTTATGTTTGTTTCATGTCCCCTGCTGGTGTGTTTTAGTGTGTTCTAGTGAGTCCCACTTAACCCTGCTTCTTTATACCTACTTTATTGACTTTCTAAATAAAGATGTCAGGTATCAGTAGAAATTCCCTTGCCTATTTTTTTCCCATTTAAGTTACCTTGATGTTTTGTAATTTAAAGCCTAGAGCACTAGAGACATCCGAATGTGGAAGGAGATGCAGTGAAAAATGATACTTGAGCTGAATTTTTTTTTAGAGCCAGAGCCTTCCTCAGGATGTGCTGGTTTTGTTCTTCCTATTGGGTTAATGTAAAATGTTAATGTAAAAATGCCCCTTCCTTGTGCATTTCAAAGCTATCTTTCAATTCAAGTCATCACGGCGACACTACGCACACTGTGTGTGTGTGTGTGTGTGTGTTTGTGTGTGTGTGTGTCTGCTTGATATATCAGACACAGCTGATGGGATTTTGACAAAACTTGGGGGAATGCTTCATGTCACCACTATGTTCTGGTATTTCCATAATTACACTGTAGGAGGGCGCTACTATTACAGGTGAAAATGAATAGGTTTAATAACCAGTTAGGCAAGTACATTTGTCAGGTTCGGTCCACTGAGTGATGGCTTCTCTTTAGTCCTTCTAGTTCCACACCATAAACAACCACAAGGTGACACATTTACCGCTCAGCCCAGAGAGGGACTGCACTGCATCATTGGTGGGGTGGTAGGGAGTGACATGTTAACTGTTGTATTGTCTGATAAAGGCTCTAACCTCAATACCCCACTCCCCCCACCCCAGACTGAGCACTCTGACCGCCCAGACCTTGGCTGTCATGTTCAGAGAGACGGAGGTGGAACCAGCCAGACTCAGCCTGCTGACTGCCAAAAAGTAAACAACTCACCTTTCCTCTGTCTGTCTGCCTGTCCATCCACTTGAATCCTGGACTGCCTGCTTGTCTGTCTGTCTACTTGTGTTGTACTTCCTGTATTCCTGTATTTCCTATCCTTACATATAATAAACCTGTAGGCTAGCCACTGTTTGGTTACTTGGTTAGTTGGATAACTTTGAGGTACTATGTCACAAGATCATTTATGCTGTAAATCAAGTCAGAATTGGTACAAGCTCTGAGCAGCTTCCCTTTTCTTTATGAGGGTAAAGATTGAAACGGCTCCTGACCTTTGTCCCGTCATCTCTCATCCATTTTTCACATCTCTCTCCAATGTATAAAACCCAACAAAGCAGGAATCCCAGTGAAAATGATTTAAAAAATGCCAAGAAATGCTTAAAAGTGCTTTTCTCCCTGCAGAGGGGCCCTGACAGCCAGAATGCTGCTAGCCTTGGTGTGTGATCCAGAGCTACAAACACACAACCAGGGAACTCCTGTTGACTCTGAGGTAGGTGGATCTCTACTAGCAATTGTTATTGGTTTTTAAATGTTGTATTATCTGTTTTTATCAATTCATCATGTTTGTTGTGTCTCTCTGTCTCAGCTTCAGGCCTTACTTGCTGAGTACCTGGATGCTGCCTGCTCCCTGCTCTTTGAGCTCGTGGTTTTAGGCCAGGAGGTGAGTATTGAAATACCCTGATAGAAATAGCTTGTATCCAGCTACTCCTGCTGGAGAGAGAGAGGGTAATAAGGGTAATAAATGGCCGTGTTGTGCCACTACTATCCATTGTAGTAGTTCTCCCATCATGCTTCATGCTTGCTGTATTCGTACACACATCTGATCTAAATCGTTGTAAACCTAAACATTTTTCCTAAAACCTATTAATACTGTGAACGATGCATTTAAGAATTTGTGTTAGCAAGAGTGTAACTCCCCTCACATACACACACACACACGCACACACAGGAATGTTAACTTTCTTTTGTAACTGAATTTCCCCAAGGGGATCAATAAAGTGCTATCTTATCTTATGTTATCTTGTTATCTTACCTGATGTAATGCCCATCACGCCTACATTTTCACTCTAACATCCCAAGTTGGCTTTGTCACAAAAAAAGCAGACGGAACAGTAACTTTCTGTTGTGTATAAATTTAAATAAATAAAAAGATATTTGTAACATCTGATTGGCAATTAAAGGAGTAAATAAAATAAAAAATAGAAACGGTGAACAAAATGCAATTGCCTTCTTTTCTTTTATAGCCAAGAATAGCTGCAGCGGTTAACTATGACTCAAAATGACAAAAAAGTAATAAACTTCTAAAAACACAATCCAGATTTGAATTTAGTTACTGCAACTGTAAAATGTTAAAAGTTAAACTACTAGATTAGCAGTTTAATTAGTTTAATTAATCAGTTAATTCGTTTAATTACATGTAGTGAAACTGCTCCTCAGCACTGTATTTCAGACTAGTAGGTAATGTGATTATTGTTGTTTTTCAGGCTTGTAAGTAATATAATGAATGTGATGTTTCTGTTCTGTTGTTAGAGTGATAAATGTGATGTTCCAGTCCAGACAATTTGTCCGAACTGTATCAGCAGACCTTTAACCTATCAGGTCGTTGTAATGCTTTGTGTGTGTTTCAGGCCAGCAGGTGTTCCTCTGTGGAGAACTTCCTGACTGTTGGCTGGATCCTCAGTGTCCTGCAGCCTCATCCTCACCTGGTAAAATTCCTCACCATCACTTTCTGTTCAATTCAGTTCACTTCACTACAGAGACACTATAGAGAATACTTAGAAACAGCCAGGGGGAATTTTCACCTAACATACATGGTTAATGCATACAAGTTCAGCAGTCAAACTCTTTTTCAGATCTCAGCAAGGTGTGTTCCATACTCGCTGCTTCTTAAATGCCCTTTGTAAGAGCCATTCTAGGGGAAAAGATATTTTGATATATTTGTAATTTGTATATTTGAAATAATGTTGATAGCTAATAATGTTAATTGAAATACTAGTGATATTGAATAGTTAATTTGTATTATAGTCATATTTGTTGATTATTATAGAACATTCGATTTCCTATAGTTTCTTATGTAGGCATATAGCCTAATAGATTCTAAGTAGTTGAAATGCTCCTTTACTTTGACGTCACCGTCATTAGACTCAATTGGAGTGAGAAAGTCCACGGAGCAACACAGTTTTTTGACCGAGAGAAAATGATTGCCAATTGACGAATCTTGTTAGTCTGTAACGGTTTTATTTCTCCACTAAACGTTCTAAATGGAGTTATGGTCTCTCGAGATTTATTCGCGTCAGACTCATTGCTTTTGGACTTTACCCAGTAGTTGCTCATTTTGAAACACTGAAGGAGTGCTGCTACATGTTAGTCAAAAAACTGAGCTCGCCTTGGAAAGAACAGGATCGGGACTTGCGGAGGATAGAGGGACGCAAGTGTCGGGAGTTTTACACGGATGAATGAACACAAGAAAATCAGCAATTCAGCGAGGAAATACGGTACTGGAGTTATTAATTAATCTGCCAGCAAATGAAAGAAAAGGATCAAGAAAGAAGCCTAACAAATCTGATACTGATGTTAGCTAAAACAAGGTCTGTGCTTTGCTAATTAAGTCAAGGTCATTCAGTGAGCTACATTTCTGCGGGACTGGTCTGTTACCATTGGACTCAAGCTATTTTGGATAGTCTTTGCATTCAAGAAGAAATTGCTGTGCAGTTGTTTTTATTGGAAAACGAATTTGAAGAGTTTTGAAACTCTTGCAAGCAGTTTGTGCATTGATTAATTAAGATGGCAGAACAATCTGGAAAACATGTGGCCACAGAAGAGCTTGACCACAAGAGGGCGCCAAAGCCCACTGAAAAGGCATTAGAAGAAAGACTTAATAGGCTTATAGGAGCTAGAAGAGGAAAGCTGGCTCAGCTTACAGGCAAGATAAAAGAAATTGATAGGCTTAAAGAGGATGCTACAAATTTGAATAGAGTTGAAGAGTTAATTCTACATTACTTTTCCAAGTTATATGGAGAGTTTATGGAGCTCAATGCAGAAGTATTGGTTCTAATGAATGATGATGAAAGACAAGAAGATCAGCGCAATTGGTTTGACCCCAGATCAGCGTCCATAAGAGACTTTGTCGAGCATACAGAGGAATGGACTGCTAGATTGCGCAAGGGTATTATAGATGAAAAGGAAGATGATGCCAAAGAAGATTATTTTACAGGTATGGTAAGAGACATTGAAGATGATGTTACACCAAAAGACAGCATTTCTCAAGTTGCCACAAGATGCCGTAAACCTGGCTCAACATCTAGACACAGTTCAGGTGCTTCATCTGCAAACTCAGGGTCTTCAGCGCGCATTAAAGAAGAAGCAGAGCATGCTGCGCTGCTTGCACGTGCTGCAGCTTTGAAAAAGAAGCAAGCCCTTGAACTTGAAGAGGCAGAGCTGAAAGCCAAAAAGGAGCAACTGGAAATTGAGACAGCAATTGCAGAATCCAGTGCAAAGCTTAAAGTGTTCGAAGAATATGACAACACACAAGATGGCATAAACAGTAGTCACATGTCAACGAAGTTGTCCAGAATCAGTATCAAGGAGGATGTAAGTGAGGCCTATCCACTCTTTCATCCACCAATGGGAAGACAAGCTGCACACGTTCCAGCTAAGTCTGCAAAAGCCTCAAGAACACAAGACACACAGAGAGATCAACCACGGTACCGCAGTCACCAGCAACCTGGACGAAAGGACAACGAGCTCTATCAAGTTATGCACAGACAAAATATGATTACTGAAATGCTCGTCAAGCAGCAGAATATGTCTCACCTTCCACATAAGGATATTCCTGTGTTTAAAGGTGACCCACTGACTTACAGATCCTTTGTCAGGGCATTTCATCATGCTGTGGATAGCAAGACTGAAAGCTACCAGGACAAGTTATACTACTTGGAGCAGTATAACAGTGGGCAGCCACAAGAGCTTGTCCGCAGCTTTGAGCACATGGCACCAGACAGAGGCTACAGAGAGGCCAGAAAGCTACTCCACAAGCATTACGGGAATGAGCTGAAGATAGCCAGCGCATATATGGACAAGGCACTAAAATGGCCTCAGATCAAGCTAGAGGATTGTAAGGCATTGAACACCTATGCTCTATTCCTAATAGGCTGTAGGAACAGCATGGATGATATTGAGTTTATGGAGGAAATGGACAACCCCACCAATATGCGAGTTGTTATCTCAAAACTTCCCTACAGAATGCGTGAGAAATGGAGAATGACAGTCTTTGAGATTCAAGAGAGAGGAAGAGGACGTGCACGGTTCTCTGACCTAGTTGATTTCATAGACCGACAGGCAAAGGTAGCTATGGACCCTCTGTTTGGAGACATATTGGAGAGTCGCCCATCCACAGACAGAAAAGGTAAAGAGAAATTTCCCAAGGATACAATTCCCAAGAGGAATTTGCTTTGCTACAGGTGTCACTCTGGCGGCAGAAGAAAAGAATCAAGGTGCAACGGCACAGAAGAGCAGCTCAGCTAAAGTTGTTACCAATGCATTCCAGAAACCCTGTGCATTCTGCCAGAAGAATCACACTCTCACTCAGTGCAGTAAAATCAAAGAGCTACCAAGCGGGGAGAGAATAGGCTTTTTAAAGTCTAAAGGCCTATGTTTTGGATGCCTTACACAGGGGCACCTTAGTAAAGACTGTAAGAAGTGAATGGAGTGTCTGATGTGCTCGCAACGTCACCCAGACATATTACATGTCACCAAAGAAGACAGTGCCACAACTGAAAAGAATGAAGAAAATAACACTGAGAACAAAGAGATCACCAGTGCTTGCGTATCACTGGACCAAGAGGTATGTGGATACACTGGGGCTGGAGGAGAGGAGTGTGTACTAGCTGTGGTGCCAGTGAAGATCAAGTCAAAGAAGAGCGAGAGATATGTCGAGACATACGCTTTTATGGATCCTGGGAGCACAGCGACTTTTTGCACTGAAGATCTCCAAAGACAGTTAAATCTCAAAGGAAAGAGGACCAATATCCTTCTCAGCACAATGGGTCGGGACAAAGCTGACAGTCAAAAGGTGATAAAGAGTTGTGTCCTGTCAGATCTAGAAGTATGTGGAGTTGAAGAAAACACATACATTGAACTGCCAAAGGTCTTCACACAAAGTCATATTCCAGTGAAGAAAGAAAACATCCCACAGCAGGAAGACATCGCAAGATGGTCTTATTTGAAAGAGGTGCATCTACCGCACATTGAAGCAGAGGTTGGCCTACTCATAGGCACTGACATACCCAAAGCACTGGAGCCGTGGCATGTGATAAATAGTAAAGGTGAAGGACCCTACGCAGTAAAGACCGCCCTTGGATGGGTAGTTAACGGACCTCTAAGAGGAGGAGATGGCCTTGAGACAGACAGTACTAAACTGCAGAGCTACACAGTTAATCGTATCTCGGTCATAGAAATAGAATAGCTTTTAATTCAGCATTATAATGCAGACTTCCCAGAGCGCAGCTGTGAGGAGAAAGAAGAGATGTCATATGAGGATCACCAGTTCATGCGCTCAGTTACTAAGTCAGCAGAACTGATTGATGGACATTACTGTATAGGTCTGCCTTTGAGAAATGAGAACATCAAGATGCCAAACAACCGTTGCATCGCAGAACAGCGTGCCATCAGTCTTAAGAAAAAGCTTAAGAGAAACCTGGAGTTCCATGAGGACTATAAAACATTCATGAAAGGCATCATTGAAAAAGGCTACGCTGTCAAAGTTCCCAAGGAGCAGTTGAGTCGAACAGATGGCAGAGTGTGGTATATTCCTCACCATGGAGTATACCACCCAAAGAAACATAAGATCCGTGTGGTCTTTGATTGCACTGCTACATATCAGGGAACCTCTCTTAATGAGCAGTTACTCCAAGGACCAGACCTCACCAACACGCTTATTGGCGTTCTTATAAGATTCAGGGAGGAGCCAATAGCACTGATGGCGGATATAGAATCAATGTTCTATCAGGTGAGAGTCCCGGATGAAGATGCTGACCTTCTTCGATTCCTGTGGTGACCGGAGGGCGATTTGAGTGAAGAGATGGAGGAGTACAGGATGACAGTACATCTTTTTGGTGCCACATCTTCACCCAGTTGTGCTTCCTACGCCCTGAGAAGAACAGCAGAAGACGGAAGAGAGACAACAACGTCGGAGGCAGTTGATACAGTGCTCAGAAACTTTTATGTCGATGACTGCTTAAAGTCAGTGGCATCAGAAGAACAAGCGGTTGATCTGACAAGGGACCTCCAAGCTCTGTGTTCCAAAGGTGGTTTCCATCTGACCAAGTGGGTTAGCAACAGCAGGACTGTCTTGTTGTCTATCCCAGAAGAGGAAAGGGCAGCTGAAAAGAAAAATCTGGACCTAAGCCACAACACGCTTCCTATGGAGCGAGCCCTAGGCATCCAATGGTGCACAGAGACTGACAGTTTCAAGTTCCAGATGAACGTGCAGGACAAGCCTATCACAAGACGTAGAATCTTGTCCATTGTCAGCTCAATTTATGATCCCCTTGGATTCTTGGCACCAATCATATTGCCAATGAAACTCATCCTAAGAGACCTGTGTAAGGAGAGACATAGTTGGGATGAACAGATAGGAGATGAGCATGCCCAGAAATGGCACAAGTGGCGAGCAAACCTGGAGCTACTTGCTGGCTTTAGTGTAAATAGATGCATCAAGCCAGTGGGGTTTGGACTTCTACAGACGGCACAGCTACACCATTGCACAGGCACAGCACTGTTCCTTCCTAATGGGGAAGGCAAGGGTAGCGCCACTGAAGCATGTCACCATACCAAGACTGGAGTTGACAGCAGCTGTTGTCGCAGTAAAGATAGACAAGCTGCTTAAACGTGAACTTGAAGTCCATCTCCATGAATCTGTCTTCTGGACTGATAGCACTACGGTGCTCAAGTACATCTCAAATGAAAGCACTCGCTTCAAGACCTTTGTAGCCAACAGAATCACAGTGATAAGGGAGCATTCTCAGCCTTCACAATGGCAATACGTCAACTCTACACTGAATCCAGCTGACCAGGCGTCAAGAGGATTGAAAACTGAAACCTTCATCCAAAGTGAGACTTGGATTCAAGGCCCAAGTTTTCTGCTGAAACCAGAGAGTGAATGGCCAAAACGACCTGATCAAATAAGTCTACTTCCTGGAGATGACCCTGAAGTCAAGAAATGTGCTACAGTCAACTTAACAAATGCAGAGGAGAAAGCTGACCCAGTGAACAAGCTTATCACTCATTACTCAGAATGGCTACGGCTGAAGAGAGCAGCTGCATGGCTTCTCAGGCTCAGAGAAATGCTACTGCACTTGAGTAACAAAAGGAAAGAACTTCAAGCTATAATCAGTCAGTCTGAGGGCAATCCAGATAAACAGAAGATGCTTGTCACACAGCACATAATCAAATACAAATCGAAAACGGAGCCAAGCCTACTCTCTCTGGAAGACTTGGATAAAGCTGAAACAGAGCTCATATGCTTCAGGCAGCTACAGGAATACACCGAAGAAATTATGGCCCTGCAGAAAGGCACTCACGTGAAGAAAATCAGGCAGATCAACAAGTTAGATCCCATTCTGCAGGATGGAATACTGAGAGTCGGCGGCAGGCTCAATAAATCTGCTATGCCAGAAGAGGCTAAACACCCAGCAATTCTCTCTAAAGACTCACATGTTGCCATTCTCATCCTGCAACACATCCATAAAGAAGGTGGACACTGTGGGCGCAACTACATGCTTGCAAAGTTACGTCAGAAGTACTGGATTCCCCACGCTAACGCAGCCATCAGGAAAATCATCTCAAGGTGCACAGTGTGCAGACGATTCAACACCAAACCTGGAGAGCAAAAAATGGCAGACTTGGGCAGTATTTTATTAATCAAAATAAGTAAAAGTTGTATTGTGAAAACATACAACTCCCACAATCGTCTTCTTGTTTTTCAAAAAACCTATACATTATCGCCACCAATGTACTGCAGGACTGAACAGAATCTGGACTCAGTTTCTTTCTTTCTTTTGTCTTCCCTGCTGTCTTTTTGTTTATAACAGTTTGTCTTTCTCCCATAATCTAATGAACCAGGCTCTAACCCAAATCTGGCCTCTGTCTCTCTAGTTGTCCTTCATTGGCTACCAGGCCCAGCAGGTAGTGCTGGTTCTGTCAGACGTCCAGCGGTCGGCTCTGAATCCGCTCCAGTCTGTTCTGCTGTTCCAGCGCTGTCGCCTCCTGCTGGCCTGCCTGCAGTACAGCCATCAGCTGGGACAGCACCTACGGTCCCACTACAGAGAGGAGTTCAGGTTTGTTTGTTGTTGGTTTGCTTGGTAGAGATGTGAGAGATTGTAAGTGGAGTTCGGCCAATATGGGCTTTTGAAGACCGCTACTGACACAGAGATCTTTGGACTGAAACTGCCAATAGCTGATATATGTGGCTGATATTGGCCTTTTATTAAAAACCAGATCTGGTCCAGTCAGTGTCGTCCACCTCTGATATGATGGATATGATGCAGTTTGATTATATATTTATTGTAGAATTGATCAATACTATACTGGTTAACTAAGACCTTAACTGATTCTAATGCAACACTAATTCTTCTTCTTATTATTATATTTTAGTGGCCCTACATGCTGTTTCAGAAGCTTAAATTCTAATAATACAATTCTGGAGGAAACACTTGATTATTGTATTTTTTTATTTTAGACTTGAAAATGGTCAAATTCAAAAATATATCAGCAGTTTCAATCCATAAATTTTGGAATTGGTATCAGCCTTCAAAAACCCATATTTCAGTCAGGAACACTCAAGTCAAAAGATAAAACCATTTATTGCAACAAATGGTAATACAGTTATGTTTGGTGGTTATGGCACTAGCAGCTCCCTGGTTACCCAGCAAGCATGCTGAAGGTATAGCAGGTAAGTAATCAGTAATAGAAAGATCAATGTGTAGCAACAAGCTTGTTGCAAACCTCAAGCGGTGGTAGGAGACGAGCCTACATGAGGATGCAAGCATGCATCCTGATAGAGGTCATTCTACTGTTGAGAGTAATGAGTAATGAGAGTAACTATGTGAACCTCGGCGAAGACGGAAGTCAGACTTACAGAGAAGGGATACAAGCATGCATCTTATAAGAGGTCATTCTACATTACAAGTTAAGGTTGATCCAGTGCAATTTCCTTTGGATATAGCTATTTAAACCATAAGGTGACATACGCAGCTGCAGTATCTAGACACAAGGGAAATATATATATATATTTATATATATATTTATATATGAGTCAGTATAAGTGAACCCCGAAGCAGCATCTTTTATGTTATATGTAATTTATTGACAACAACAGCAACATGTATCTATCTATGTATAAATCTTTCATTTCCTCCATCCAGGTACTATGTGAAGCTGTCATGTGCCGAGGAGAAGCTGCCGTCTCACTATCCCATCAGTCAACCAGCTCTACGTCTGGTCAAGCAACTGCTGGCACTTATCCTGCACAGATGACACACATTTGACATTTTCACCTATATTACAAACACGATTGAAGGTATCCTGTACGACACTCATCGTTATAACAACAAACACAGGCACAAACGTAGCACAGGACAGGAAGAGTGTGTGCCTTTGTCCGAGTGTGACTCGAGTGTTGCTCTGAATAAATCAATTAACAGAATAATCCTGTCTACAAATACAGTAACCTGTTTAATACGTGGGTAAACCAGGCATCTTAACCAGGTTTCTCATAATCAGAGGTATAAGCTTAACTGGGTTATTCTAACTCATTTATGACATTTACATGTTTCAACTCAAAACCAGATTACTGGAGTAACTGGGTTAAGAAGGGAATTCTTTGTGCATGTAAACATAGCCACCGCTACACTGAAATCAGATCTCATGTCTTCATAAAATGAACTTTTCAGGAATTGAGAGAACAGGTTGAATTGTTTTTTGTATTTGTGTCTTACCCTCCAGAGAGGAGAAAACACTGGATCTTCTTTCCTGTCTTGTGCCCAAGGCCTTGCTCTGTATTCAGGTTTATCATGATGAATTAATGAGTGGGTTGGTTTATTTAGGATATTGTACTGAACACAATGTTTTGATAATATTTAATGGCTTTCAAAGGACATTGAATGTCTGTTACATCCGTGAATTGTAAGATAGATTGGAACTATTGCACGTCTCACTTCACCACAGGAACCTCTGACTATGCTGGAAGTCTTGTCAGCTCTCATCACATCTCAGAAATAATACGCCCATTCAAACCAATCGCTTCCTGAGACAATTCTTGCACCTTTTTACTAGTTGGTGCTAATACGCTGACACATTTGTGCTATGCACTCTCTGGTAAGATTTACATAGGTTAAAACCAATTATAAAGATTGCACTCTTTTTGTCCATGAGGATGAAAACTGTTGTCTCACCAGCATGTTTTGGCTTTATGCCTTCATTAGATATTACATTAGGTACTGGATATTTAATGAATATCACAAATATGCATTACACAAATGCATATACATATGAACATATCCATTTAGTTTGTTGAATGCTCTTATTTTCCACTTTGCATTGTAGCCAACGATATTTGTCTCCAGTGATTGTAAAAAAAAATGTTTGTGGAACTCATCAAATGTGTTTCAGTCGTAGTATCCTTGATTAAAGATATAGTTTATTCTAAATCATACGTGTTTCTCTTTGTTTGTAATAATTCCGGGTTGGAATAGATTAGAGTAGAATGTGGCTGAATGAAAAGAATGGAGAAGAAAAGAATGTGAAAGAACTGAGATTGGTGATGTCCATAATTATTATCACACTTGGTTGAAACAACAATACAGTGTAATAAGCTGTATGCTATGCTTGTTACACTTTTAGAGGTGTTTATTAAATATCAGTGTCACAATTGTGAAAGTGGTATATTTTGTTTACTCTGCCATCTACATTGGCAGATGATCAACTGTCAAATCCATTTGGCTAGTAAATCAATGAAAGTGGCTGAGGTACACAGCCCAAGTTGGTGTCCTCCACAGCCGATTTATTATCATCATTACTATTAAGTCCTGTCCTTCACCTGTCCTTTAGAGACCATACTTGGCCGTGCTGTGGGTATGAGTAATAGGCAGGTAAATGTGTGACTGTCTGTGCCATTAATGTGTTCATAGTGCCCTCTAATGGTGATTAAAAGTAATAGGAACAAAGCCATTTTGGGTTGTTGTGCTGGTGTAATGCAGCAATTATTATTTTTTTTGTAGCTGCAATTGTGAACAATAGCCAATGAAATGTAAAACAACATCTGCTTGGCCAATCATATGTTTCACTACATCTCAGTGGTAAGGTAACTAGGTTAGGTTCAGAAAATTCTTTAAAATAAGGTACAGAGTAAACAGATAGGTGTTGTTCAGAGTTAAATTTCTCAGGTTGTTAAAACTCATATTTTCGGTCATCCCCTAATATGAGGTAGATTTATCTAATTCATTGGTTTCATAATAATTAGTCTTTAGCTCATTATTTGATCACATAGGTAAAACAATATATATTAATAAAAGTTATGATTTATTAGGTTCTGTCTATTTTCTATAATGAATCAGTAGTTGCACAAAGGTTATTCAGAGTTGCTCCTCCACACATGCACTCTGCATTTCAAGGCCTGAAGACCACCGACAATGTTTTCTGGTAGGCTGTTCTATATGCAGACAGCAGTGTGTAGGAAAATTCACTCCAGAAATCAGGTTCCTTCCAGGAAACATGTTGTGGTGACTGGAAGACAAAATTTGGCGTCTATTGTCACACCAAGGACGTTAAGTTCCTTTGCTGTTGCTAGCTGGCAGCCATACATGTCCATCTTTAATATAAACCTGGAGTGTCAAGAACTTGCACTTTGATGGTTTTGAAGGTGGGGTTCCGTTTGCCCACCCAGTTGTTTATGTTGTGGGGATCCCCGTTTAGGCTGGCTTCCACCTCAGCCCTCCCAGCTGGTGATCTTACTGGGGCATACAGGCTTGAGGCTTGAGTCGTCAGCATAGAGATAAAACTCATTCTCACACACATCAACCTGGCCATCAAAAAAAAAAATAGAAAACAAGCAGGCTTTTGGTGAGAAATAAAATGTTCCTTGTAGCTTAAGTAGTTTATTGGTCTCTGATGTTTTATTTTAGAAATTAAGTATTTGGCGTCTGATAGCTGTGACTGAAGCAGCTTACAGCCAATATTTTGTGCCCATATTTAGTATCTTTAAATTTGACCATTTTAGGATTCAGTGTTTCCCCCAGAATTTTATTCCTGGCAGGGTGGAAAAGCCTCTGGAATAGCATAAACATTTTTTATAGGCATAGAAGTGATTAAGTCCAGCCAAAGAGGTGGTAATGTAAATTTTCTCAGGAAAAAGAGAGAAGCATTTTGGATTTTCTATTTCAAAAGTTTATTTCCACGGGGCATGAATGAGGACTTCTCAATTAATGAGTTTGTATAGTGGTTTGTAAATATCTCTCATTTATTTGGTTTTGTAGTGTTTTGTTTTTTGTTTTTTTGTTTTTTATGATGTATTATTATTATTTTTTATGTTATTCTTTTATGATAAAGTAGATCAAGTACAACCCCTTAGGTGCACTTCTCCAGTTTATGACCCAATATGGTGTCACCCATGCCCCTTATTGGACACTCCCCTTGCCTCTCTGCCAGTCTGGGACTACGATTGGCCTGAAGCCACATGACCATACCCAACCCATCTTTGTAGGTACCCCATTGGCTGATATGTGTGTGGATGTATATGATTGGTTGTCTTTTATTATTTTTTTACCTTTTTGAATTTTTTTCTGTTACCCTATTTAAATGTTGTTTGTAATGTGTTTCATGATGACCCCGATGAAGGCCACAAGCCAAAATGCGTTGGTCTAACAATAAAGTTGTTCTTTATACTACAAGTGTTTGACCTTTTTAGACCTTTTTCCCTTCTCCATGCACCTTGGAAGTAGATGAAGTTGTGCCAGAAACCCCTACTCTGATAGCATCAAAATGTCACATTAGAGTCAGTTCAGGTTATGACCTTACCATAAACAACCAGTGTAGTATTGATCAATTCTACAATAAATATGTAATCAAACAAACTGTATCATATATGTATCACATCAGAAGTGGATGGACATTGTCAAGAGTGGAACATTATCATCATCTGAGTATTGTTGGGAGCTGAAGCAGTGATGAAGTGTAAAGTTGGAGACAGAGGAGTTACCTTGTAGAACTCCACATCCCACCAAATCCACGCTACTCACCAGACCACTATAGCAAACACTTGGTAGTTTGTTGACGTTGACGTTGACTGATACAATATGGGTGTAGATGATAGAGAGCTGCATGTCCGGTTCTCTAGTTACTAACAGCAAACTAAACACACCCTGACAATATATGTCAATTGGTCTGCTGACCCAAGTATTGCAAAGACACTGAGTTCTGGTGTATTTTATTACAGAGACACTTTGTTCTTTTATGACTGTATTTTTTCCTGTGTGCCAAAACATGGATGATTGGGCCTATTTGTACAGCACATTTCGTACACATAGGCAATTCAAAGTGCTTTACACACGGTACAGAAGACTTTAGACAAGAAATACAGGATAAGATAAGTAAAACAGTGAGAATAAAGATCAAGTTGCATAGGCAGTGCAGAATAAAAAAAGTTTTAAGCCTAGTTTTAAAAGTGGTCAAAGTTGGGTCTTAGCTCTGTGTAGCATAGTAACTAAAAGCTGCCTCACCTTGCTTAGTTTTAACTCTGGGAATGGTTAGCAGACCGGTCCCAGATGACCTGAGGGGTCTAGAGGTTTCATATGGTAAGAGCAAGTCAGAGATGTATTTTGGTCCTAAACCATTGAGTGCACAGTGTCGGTCCTCAGTTTTGATTGACTGAGTCAAGTTCAAAGCAGTTATAAAATAGGCCTACCTGATAAATGCAAACCTGTGACCTCATATCAGTTAATTTAAATATTAATATTATAATTGCATATATGAAGACATCTGTGACCTAATAACATTTCTTTTAAATACTGATATAATTGCCTGTATGAGCATCTGTGACCTCATAATAGTTCATTTAAATATTAATATAGTATAGTAGCATCTTCTCAATACATCAAAGGCACCAACAAGTCATTAAGTTTATTGATTTATTTGATAATCATTCAAAAAATACAACAGGACACTGCAGTAAGAAGACATTTCATGCACAAATCCAAAGAAACCAAATGCACTGGGTTAGAATTGATTCACTACCATCGGACTGACCAACAGAATTGAGTTTGTTAAAAGAATCGGTCTTCCCACCACTAGTGTGGACGGTCAACAAGCTTGTCGGCCGAGAAAAGTTGGCCACAGCTGAACTTTGTGATTATCGGCTGTCAAGAGCCAAGCAGATTTCCGCACTTCCTAGTTTCCGTACCAATGTGATTTTTTTTCATAAACAATAGTTCAAAATGTATGAGAAGTTGATTCTAACCATTCAAAGCTTTCCAGTTGTTTACAAGTTTTAATGGACTACAGGAATAAACGTCACAAAAATGATGCTTGGAAAACGGTTGCACTCATCGGTGGGGTTGATGGGAAGCTCTAAAGTCATTGTTAGCAGCAAGAGGCCTAGCAACAGAGCTCGCTGTTTCAACCAACAGCTGACGCTTGAGCCAGTATTCTCTGCAGGTCCAAGTACTACAGGTATGTAAGAGACAAATTATATATTAGGTCCAAAATCGTTAAAGTTATCCTTTAAAAAGACAGCATCTTTTTACTGCAGCTGAGCAAGAGTTAATAACTGAAGGCTATGAGGAACATGTCTTATCTAAAAACATATATTAAAATGTATCTTAACTATGAAATGAAACACCGCCAAAGCCTCTAAAATCAAACACTCCCAAAGCCTCTGCCACAAAAGGAATTGTGGCAGAAAATTGCAGATAAATTAAATGTGTAAGTAGGCTTTTTACATTTGCATCTATAGACCATTGTAGTTACCTAAACTAAAAAAAATTATTTTGGTCTGTTTGCAAGGTTTATGTATTCAATTATGACAAATTCCCATTAAATTGAATTAAGTAATTCTAACCTAAATTACAAATTACCTAATATATTTTATGAAAATGACTCAAATAGAACTAAAGTAAATTGATTGAATCAATTTGAATGTATGCAATTTGTGCTCATGATGCCAAAACATTTCAAATGTGTTAGTTTAATGAGTGTATCAAAGTGAAATAATCAAACTCTACATTATCTGGTTCCATAATAACAGTCAGGCACTTCAGACTATTTTAGTTCATTTTATCTGTTTCAGTGTTTCAGTCTAGCTGATATTAAACCAAACTAATTTCGATTGGTTCTTTCTCCTACCTGTTTCTCTACATATATATATATATATATATATATGTACACGTTAGACTACATTTTAAGCTTGCTTCAAGGAACAGAAAATCCCAGGCTTACGTTAAATTGTTAACAAACGTAACCAGCTAACTCAAGTTATCCACGTACAAGAAACAAGGCCCTGGGCTTTGTATGTTTGTGTACGACTTCATAGCTTGGCCTGGGGGGCGCTGCTGGGACAGGGGTACAGATGCTGCCGTAGAAAAGCCAAGATCTTCTCCCAAGAGTCTTCCTGAGCGTCTGCATGTGGTTTGGTCTCTCCTCCCCACAGCAACACCACTGCAAAACACACACACACACACACACACACACACACACACACGCACACACACAGGACACACAGGACATTCCATTATACACAGTCATTCCATTAGCAATTAATACCTAACCCTAACCTTACATATAATCCCATCCTCAATATGACTCTTTCTCTGTTATGACCAATGAAACACCATGAAAGGATTTCGTACGATAAGAGAGGAGACGAGTGCTGCGTAATGCACGTTCCCAAAAGGATTTAATGAACAGAGGGCATTATATATGTACAAATATTTGACATTTAGCAAATGTTATCCATACTGGATATTTCCTATTCATAATAACATAAAACTAATAATATTAGGCTATAGAATACGTGAGCTGAGCACTGCGTAAAAAGCTAAAAACATGACAGGCTCCTTCAATCATCTTTTTGAAAGATGATTGAAGGAGCCTGTCATGTTTTTTTTAAATAACTTATAGTTCGTTATTGTTTTATCATTTAATTGCTCAGTTCTTTTTGCCTTTTTGCTACTCAAGCATGTTTGGCGATGTGCCTTTAATATTTAATATATTGAAGTAATGGCTACGCCTCCGTTTCCCCCGTATATATTGTATTTTAGAAATTAATACACAGATGCTGATTAGGTTGTGATGTTTTTTTGCATGATGTTTTGAGGTAGGCTGATGTTTTTCCCTATAGGCTACATTAGGTTACTGATGCAGTCTGGTGCCTGGATGGAGAAGCCTGTAGTCCAGACAAAAGCTATGGTAACCTTCTTTCTTTTCTATATTAATTTGGTTTCAATTATAAATATTCATCATGGACTAATGAGTAGTCCTAAACACCCCAATTATATTATATCTTTTTTTTTTTTTTTTTTTAAACAATATTTTTTATTGGTTTTAGTATTTTACACATATAATACTATACAATACTATACTATACATAATACACATAAAACACAAAATTATCAAGTATGATAAACATAAATTCAACAACAAAAACAGACAAAACAAACAAAAAATCTACAAAAACACATCAAAATCAAGCAGCAATATATAGCACCCTTATTTTAACTGCACATTCACATTCTCAAGGAAATCTAGTAGTGGAGTCCATATTTTTGCAAAATGATTTGCTCTTCCCCTGGATATATGTGTCAGTTTCTCTAGAACAAGACAAGATGCCATCTCTTTTATCCATGCATGTATAGAAGGTACATCAACATTTTTCCAAAAGAGGGCAATCATTCTTCTGGCCTGAAGAAGACCGAAGTCTATCAGTAAAACCACTATCCGGGATATGTTCTGAACAACCTTTTTCCAAAAACATTGTAAATTTGGGCACTCCCAAACACAATGGAACAGAGTCTCCTCATTTAATACAGGTGTCTGGAATCCCAGGGTACCACCGATTCAATTTAACCGGTGTGATATAAGTTCTCATTAGCCACTTATATTGTAGCAACTTCATTCTTGTATTAATTGATTGTGTCTGTGCCTTTAGGCATGCTATTTCCCAATCCGCCTCTTCTATATCTTCCTGAATATCTAGTTTCCATTTCTCAAGTCTATCAGTGGAGGATTCCTTTTCATATGACACCAAAGTTGCATAAAACAAAGATACTTGGCCTCTCCCAGTATGGTGCGAGAGTGCTATACCTTCAAGATTTGATAATGGTGGCTCAGACACTAATTCCTTATATCTAGATGATGCGAAGTGTTTCAGTTGTAAATCTTTAAAAAAATGTTTTTTGGGTATATCATATCTCTGGCATAGCTGTCCAAAACTAAGGAGATTACCATCCATATAAAGGTCTTCTATTTTCTGTATACCTTTGTGTGCCCAAAGTTTGAAACCACCATCTGCTCTTCCTGCCATGAAGTGATCATTGCCCCATATAGGGGAGAAACGCGAGATGATGGGGGTATCTCTAGTGTGTTGGTGTGCAGTATACCAGATGTAAATGGGATTTCTAAGGAAAGGATTCTTTGTTTTCCTTTTCATTTTTTTCGGATCTGCTGAGTATAAATAGAGCTTAAGGGGAAGGTCTAATACAGATGCTTGTTCAATGTTCACCCAGGCTGGAAGGGTATCTATGTGAAAATAAAACATTGCAGCACGCAACTGGGCAGACCAATAGAATCATCTCAAATTTGGGAGCTGTAACCCTCCCCTTTCATAAGGCAAGTAAAGCAATCCTAGTCTGAGCCTCGATTTTTTGTTGTTCCAAATGAATTTGCTAAAGATGCTACTGCATGTATCGAAAAATGGTCGTGGTAATGGAAGAGGGAGTGTTTGAAAGAGGAATAAAAATTTTGGTAGTACATCCATCTTAATTATATTTATACGACCAATCATTGATATGGGCATTGTCATCCATCGGTCCAATGCCTTTGTCACTGCGTCCACCAGTGGGTCATAGTTTGTCGGGACAATTGTCTTAATTTCAGGAGTGATCTTGACACCAAGGTAGATAAAACCCTCCTTAGCGTTCATAAATGTAGTCTTTATTACAGGCTCTAATCTTTCTTCATTATTCAGGAACAATATATTGATGATTTTGGAATTATTAATCTCATATCCAGAGAATCCTCCAAATTTTTCGATTAAGTTGGTTAGGTTAGGAATACTGTCTTTAAGATTTGTTAAGAAAAGGATCACATCATCCGCATATAACGATATTCTATGTTCTTGTTCCCCTAATCGGATGCCCGAAATGTCGCCATTTGTTCTTACAGCCATAGCCAGAGGTTCTATTGCCAAAGTGAACAACATTGGTGACAGTGGGCACCCCTGGCATGTCGAACGTTGCAAGATGAATGGTTTAGAAACTGTTCCATTTGTTAAGACCCCAGCCATCGGATTTGTATATAGGATCTTGATCCAAATCAAAAAGTTTTCTCCAAATCCAAATCTAGGTAATAGGTAAAAGATAATGCCACTCTATACGATCAAAGGCTTCTCAGGCATCTAGCGACAACACTGCTGTGTCTCTAGCATCATATTTCTCATGTAGTATATTAAGAACTCTTCTGATATTATGAAAGCCTGGACGTTTTTGCACAAAACCATTCTGATCATTATGAACTAAATGTGGGAGATAAGGATCCAATCTTCTTGCCAGGGCCTTGCAAAGTATCTTTGTGTCACATCCCATCAGGCTGATAGGTCTGAATGAGGAGCACTCGGATGTTTTCCCGGTTTCAAGATGAGGGTTATCATAGCCAGCCTTAAAGTGGGTGGGAGGGTTCCCTCTCGGTAGGATTCTTCATACATGTTTAAGAGAGGCATTAATAGTTTTTCGTGAAATTTCTTAAAAAATGTAATGGGAAAGCCATCAGGCCCAGGCGCTTTGCCACTGTTAATACTCTGGATAGCCTGTGACAATTCTTCAACCGTTAAACCACTGTCTAGTTCGTTTTTAGCATCCTCTGATATTGTTTGGAAATCAAGTTGGTCAAGGAATGTATCTTGCTCTTCTGAAACTTGGGGACATTCTGATTTATATAGAGATTTATAAAATTCTCTGAAGCGACTATTAATTTCTAATGGGTCAACTGTGATATCTCCCGAGGAGGTTGTTATACGATTAATTGCTCTGTCAGATTGTAATTTTTGAATTCTCCAGGCCAAGAGCTTTCCAGCTTTTTCTCCTTGATCATAATAGGACTGCTTCAGCCACATTAAACTTTGCGGATAATTTATTGTACTTGGTTCTTAAAAGCAATAGCTCTTTTTGTTTTGCCAAATCATCTTTTCTATATATATCCAACTCTTTTTTTTTTTTTTAAGATTTATTTTAGGCATTTTATGCTTTATTCAGTCCCACCAGGATTATTGCGGCCAAAAATGCTTGATTTTGCTGCAGCTTTTCTCAAAAATTGCGATACAATTTGTGAGGTTTTATGTGCTCTTTTTGCGGTAAAATTGTGGGAATTGGGAAAAATTGCAAGCAAAGGAAAAAAAAAAAGTTTTCTCTCTCTCTCTCTCTCACTCACTCACTCACTCACTCACTCACTCACTCACACACGCGCGCGCGCGCGCACACACACACACACACACACACACACACACACACACACACACACACACACACACAGCCTCCCCCTATTCTCTCCCAGTCTCCGTTTAAGCTGTTAACTCTTCCAAGAGCTTGAATTTTGCACTCACCACGATTCTTGCTGCTTTTGTTTTGTTTTGCACGGTCTATGGCAGTAATTTTGGTTGGCAGGTGAGCTTTGTTCATCTTCCACCTGAATGCGCGCTCAGCGCCGGCGGCACGGGGGGGCATTGGGGGGCAATGCCTGTCCAAATGGGCTTTTGTGCCCCCCCAAAATTGAAGCCTAGAAGGTACTGAAATAAAACATACAAGATTTCTGAGCATTTATACTTTATATTTACATTTATATTTATTACATTTACGCTATTCTACTCATTATTTCGGTTGCTGCCCTAATAATATAGATAGGAGGATGCGGTCAATCTCATATTATTCCATTGCGCATGCGTTTGAGATCAGAGCTGCCACACAGTCAGAAACACAGCTTCTGATTGGTCGACAAGTCAGGAACACAGCCTCTGATTGGTCAACAGACTCAACCCAAGGCATCATGGAATTGCTAGACTAGTGGACGGCTAACAACAACAATAACTGTTTTCAACACAGAAAAATGGATAAATAATCACAGAAGACATTCAGTGATGGATTTATCATTATGGATTTATTTTACAAAGTCTCCAAAAAGACACTGCAGTTCAAGGCTGGATTACAAAGCTTAGGATACGATTGCACTGGAGCCCTCAACGGTTAGCTTCTGGGCAAAAAAAAGTAAGTCTCTCTAATACAGCGTTCCAGAGATATTTAGTATACTTAGTCGTATACGCAACAAGTCCGACATCGTTGACCTGAGGGGGTTAAAATACATAATATAGCCTACAATATAGTAGGCTACAAGTTATATATTAGTGTCGTTGTATTTTAGCATGGTAAAGCAAATTGGTCCATTTGGACGGGAGACGTGCAGCAGCAGTAAATAAATCAATGCGCATTATAAAAAATATAAACATTGTAAATTTGCAGAGAAACCCTTATTAACAAGAGGCGTTTTGCTTATGCAAAGAAATAAATCTATTTAAACGAGATATTTGCTTGCCACAAAACAATTCTGTGAACTGACAAAGAATGAAATTAATAAGCTTTGTTAGTGAAATATCCTTCAAAAAGTGTAAACTAATGGCGTTCTATTATGATTTTTCTTATGTTACGTTGAAAAATCATTGTGCCCCCCCGAGAAAATTTAATGCCCGTCCACGAATTCGTTTCTCCCGCCGGGTCTGAGCGCGCTGCGATGACGTAAGTTACCACAACACTGAATGCGACAATTGGTCCAAATCACAAGCGGTCTGTTGATTTGGCCATTTCATGCGGAAAAGTTGCAGCAATTTTGCAAAACTGCAAGCTCTCGCAAATATTGCGGAGATTTCTTGAATTTGCGTTAATTATTGCGATCGCAAGTTCCTGGAGGGACTGTTTATTGACAGAGATAGTATGAGAGAGAGACAGGAAGGTATGGGAGAGAGAGAGGGGAGGACATGCAGCAAATGACCGCGGGCCTTATATGGTACGCGCTCTACTCAGTGAGCCACCGGGGCGCCCCGATATATATCCAATTCTAATGATTTGATCTGATTCTCCAAAGTTTCCATCTCCATTTTTTGCTGTTTGGCCTTGGGGCTGGTGTAACTAATGATTTCTCCCCTTATGTACGCTTTGAATGCCTCCCACCTCACACTGGCACTAGTTTGATCTGTATTTATCGCAAAATAATTGTCAATTTTAGTTTCAACAAATTTAACAAAGTTTGTGTCCTTTAGCCATCTAACCTGAAACCTCCAATTGGGTGGGCTATGAACTATTTTGTCTATATGAATATTTAACGACACAGCAGCATGGTCACTTATCAGAATGCTATTACACCAACATCTCCTAATCTTTGATAGAAGTGCTCTAGATATAAGAAAATAATCAATACGAGAATGGGATTTATATGTACTTGAATAGCAGGAATATTCAATTTTATCAGGATTCTGTTCTCTCCATACATCCACCAAATTTAAATCTTCTATGTATTGTTTCAATAATTTTCTAGTTTGTGCATGGTAAATCACAGTTATTAGAGCGATCAACTGCTGGGTTCAAAGCACAATTAAAGTCTCCTCCTATAATATAAAGACCTTTATAAAAGTTAAAATGATATTATATCATTTTAACTTTTATTTAGGCTACGAGAGCCATAACTATAAAAAAAAAAAAATACAGATTCCATAAATAAAATTTATAATCACTTATAGGCTTTATGTGTGAGCACTGTTGTTGCTGAATCGTGGGCAAAGTTTGATTAAGTATTGAATGACTTTTGTGTTACAGCCTACACATATCAGTATGATAGTTATAGGCATGCTCCTGGATGAGCCTATAAACTCTCTGTTTTCCGTCCACCTTTCCAAAATATTCAATCCAATTTCTCCTCTTTTTGCTGTTTAAAAGAATGAAGATAACCTCATTGTGACTGTTACTTTCTATGTCCATTTTCTCGCAGATAATAAATGTGATTTTTTTTTCTGTTGGTACGACATTGGAATACTAGAATGCAAAAATTTTGCACCGGACTCGGTGTGTAAACTTCACATGCGGAAAATTCCCGCACAAATATTCCGCAAATCCGTCCGCATTTTCGTGTCGCACCGGTGTGAAACAGCTTTAAGGCAGTCCTCTCAGTGGTTGAAGTAACATCACATGCACATAGACATGCATACCAGAGTTAGACTGATATGGGTTTTTGAAGTCTGATACTGATATTTAGCTCCACCAAGAAGGTTAAGTTTTCACCTTCTCTTACATACCTTCACCGTAGCGAAACGGTGCAAACTTTGAACGTGCCCCTGGATTGGCAGAGTAGAACCAATCAAAGCAGAGCCAACTGCGCAGCTTGCTGGTGACGTAGCGAAGCTAGTTACCGCCAGCGGGACTGGACAAAATGTAAAGTTTGGTCAGATCAGGTCGGCAACTAACATTACATACTCACTGAATAAACTTTACACAATATTATGAATGAATTCAAATACTAAAATAATATTAAAAACTTAATTAACTTAACTTAATAATAATTAATAAAACTTAATAATAATATTTTGCTAGCAGCACTGGCTCAGCAGCTGGTGGTCGAGCGTCTGTGTCAGCGAGTGGCTGTATGTTTTGATATTAGAACTAACAATGCGTTTCACTCTAGGATGGCATCAAAAAAGCAAAGGGGACATAAGAGTAAACATGTAAGTAGGCCTAATGGTACTGTTTAAGTGACAGATAAACACTAATCCTATTTTAATGAGTTTTCTATTCATACTGGTTATCAGATGAGTGAAGCAAGGAGTTGCGGTTGATGTGTATAATGAATTAGTGATAATAGTTTCATAGTGATTGAGAGCTTGTATAGTGTTGTAGTGACTGGAGGACTGCTTAAGTGAAATAAATTATTCAAATGCATATGTGTTTGGACTGGTAATTATCCAACTTTTATTGTGTTCAAGAGTACTAAATAGGCATAGAAAGTTGTGTAGAATTGCAGTAAATGTGTTTAAAGAATAATACAATTTTTGTGGGACAACCTTCAGAGACCCTACTGATTTGTCCCCACCACCAGTAAACCTACGCCCTTCGTACTGTTGAAGGCGAGTACCTCAAAGCTGTTAAAAAAAAACCCACTGCAAGCCCGCCCCCACGCCCTCTAGGCCAAGGGCAATTAAAATAGCCATAGTTAGGGGGACACAGTTCATTGAGTTGGCTACACTCACCTGGTTTTAACCAGGTTTCAGTAATAAATTAAAAATCCAAATTATAAAATGATAAGAAGTAATAAAATCATTTAAGTCCTGTTAGTAAGGGATCTGGTGTTGAACAGAGCCAGTTTGACAGGTTCCAAAGGCAACTTCGGTGGAAAACATTGACTGGGCAATATGCAATATTTAATAAAAAGGCCAATATCTGTCTAACCACAATACATATGCTCAAAACATTCACACACACACACACACACACACACACACACACACACACACACACACACACACACACCTGTTGGTACATGATCAGTGATAGAAACTGGAGTCACTCATCATACAGCTTAAGCCAGGTGACTTAGTACTTCCTAGGACTGTGTATGCAAGGTATTTGATCCTCACAATGATAGGAGGACAAGGACACACATGCACAGAAAGTCTTTCACAATCAGACAACCTTAGCCGGGGACCCACCCCACAAAATAATTACAAAGTCTGTGTGTGTGTGTGTGTGTCTGTATGTGTGTGTGTGTGTGTGTGTACCATTTACCTTTCTGTTTTCTGTGCTGCACTATAAAATTACTGGCATTGCTGAGGGGTGTGTAGGGCGGCTCAATGAGATGTCCAGCATTGTGGTAAGTGACTGTGGTAAGCAGGTGCTCATTGCCCGCTGCACGCATCATCTTGGCTATCTGAGGGTCAAAGGTCAGAGGTCAGTCTCAGGTCAGTCTTACTTAACCATCACAACTCATTACACCAAAATGAAGCCTGCCTCTCTGAATCAAAACAGCAGATACTGAGTCTGTGTCTATTATACTGGCTGGCCCTGCAAAACCAGAGGTGCACAGGCCCAAAAACCCAATGAGGACTTGATGCAACCGGAGCACGCACTCACAAATGGAAGAAAAAATTGCTCAAATCGGATGCTTTTATTCTACATCTGACCAATGAAGTGATGTGCTAAAGTGAACAACTGCAAAACCAAATTTAAAGTTTTCCTGTAAATAAATGGTCATTTTGGTACTCTCCACCACCGATTGATATAACACAGTGATTCAACCTATGGCCAGTTCATGAAAGCTTTTACATTTGCTGTTCTAAAAAGGGAAAATCCTTTGGCACATAGGAAGTGATGCATTTTACATTTCCAGCAACAGTGGTTTATGGGTAGTTGAGCAGCAATAGTCACCATGGCTGAGAAAAAGAAAAGAGCGCCACCTACAGAAACTCAGGCTTCATCAACAGGAAATCAGTTCAGTCAGCCAACTCACGTAAACAGGTTATTGAGAATGAATGCAAATATAGATAGGAGTTCAGTATGGCATCTAGGCTCTGATCCTCTCACTCCCTGCAAGCATACACCTAGCTAGCGAAATTAGAGTAGGGAGTGACAATAGGGAACTTCCCCTGGGGGAAACCTAGAATCAGAGCCTACAAGTGGATGCTGGAGGAGGGGGTGATGAAAAAGAGTGAGCAGGTGCATTGGTAGCTTAAATAGACTGCCTTATTGAGAGGGGGGCACTTGGTAAGAGTTGCATGATGTATCACGTGTCTTGCAGTGCAACTCGAGTTGCCTGCCTGAACTAGCTTCGCAGCTAGCTTCATTACTGTCCACACTGTTTGACTGACAAGTGATCTCTGTTAGAGTGTTATCTAGGAACAATTTTTCAGTTTAACCCCTTGTACCCTGACTTTAGCTGACTTTACCCTTAAATTTCCCCTTAAGTAGCTTCAAAGTTAGAAAAAAAACATTTTCCTAACTGTACAGCAATGTCACATCCATATTCTGTATCTGCTGTTCCAGCGCTTTCTTGAAGCTCTAGCTGCTTATATTGAATGAAATATTCAAATACAAGACGCCATGTTTTTATGGCTGCACCATTAGCCTACATCAAATGGAAAAAATCTAGATGTTTGTGCATCATTACACATTTCCATTGCCAGTTGTGGCTTGTAAACACAACTTTCAAAGTTGCTCAACATCTTGTTGAGCTAGGGAGGAGGGGTCAACGCATGTATAGTAAGGCGAAACACCAAGCAGACAAGGCTTGTTCCAAAATGAGAGTGAATCTGGGGTTTTCTTTCACCCGTTGGAGTATTGAAGGAGAGGATTGGGATGAAAAGCGATGTGGAGTTGGCTGTTTTCTGTTGGACAGGTAGGTGCCGGTTAGCTTAGCTAGCTATATCAGCTTTTCTACTACAACACAGCTACGCTAACAACGGTAGCTAGCTGCCAGCTCACAGCACTCACTAGCTCTGACCAGAACTCCAGTCACTCTGTATTAGAGTTCGGGGCCGCTACCGTAGCCAGTGAGCTTTTAGATATAAAACGATTTAGCAGTGGTATTGGTTGCAGGTGTAAACAAAAAGGGTGTCAAAGGGTTACCCAGAAACTTCCCAAATATTCAGAAATATAGAAAATACAGGCAGAATGGGCCATAAGTAATGATAATGACTAGGATCATTTTTGAGTTTATGCTATTTCAAAGGGGGAAAATCCTGCTCAGTATGGCTTTAAAATGAACATGAAAATGAAAAAACTGTAGACCCATCATATTGTCTGAGTGACTATTCCGATTTCTCAGCTGAAAACCCGTGCACCAAGAAACTGCAACATTTGTAAGATGGCATCTAAAAGTGAATAGAGGCAGTAGGATGTTTTTTCTCCAATTTGTGAGTGCGAGCTCTCTTTCCTGCATCTATCCTCTCAGAATCAGGTGAGTGTGTGTGTGTGTGTGTGTGTGTGTGTACTCACATCCTCAGCAGACTCCACTGTGGCCCAGCTCTGATCATCATCACCACAGACCAATAACAGCGGACACTTTATCGTCCCCACCTAGCAGAGCATTAACCATGAGGAACAACCTTTTATTTAATTTTTTGTTTTTTGTCATTTCTGCCTTTCTTATTATATAGTTTTTTATTAAATGGGTGGGAGAGAGAGAGAGAGACATGGGGGGATGACATGCGACAAAAGTCCTGGGGCAGACTGTAAGCCTAGTCCACCAAGGCTGGCACACCTGTGTCCTAAAGCCCCTTTCTAATTTGAGCGTCCTCTGATCTGGTTTGAGATTCTAGGATAAAAAAACCCTCTCCCTTGCTGTCTGACTTGCTGGTGACAATGCTGCGTCTTGCAAACAGCGACTTCCTGTCAAACTGTCAACGCTCACCGAAATGCTCTCAGATTTTACGTGCATTTTACTGTTTTCTACTTGGATCTTACTTACAACTAACTATGGTTAACACTATGGTGGACAGATCACCGGCACTTAGGTGTGTACGCTGCAAAATGCTGAAAGAGGACTTGAAGGAAGACAGGATTCAGCTCTATGAAAGAGGAGGTAGTTTTACTTGTGGGAAATGCCAATGTTTGAGAAGGCTAATAAAAACATTACACATCAAAAAGAGGACGTCCACAGGCTATCGGAGGACGTGCACAGAACAAAAGAATTAACTTCTTACAAGCTTTACTGACGTTGCTGCTACTCAGGCAAAACATATTGCGGCCTTAAATTCCTCTACTATCTACAAAAATGGGGGACAAGTCACACAAACCAGTCCTGCACGGTGGTATCCGGCCAACCAGCCCGGTATATCGCCGAGGCAGATCCCGGTGTGGCAGAGTTGAAGGCAACTGTTCCCTGGGCCCCCTTCACCTCAGACCCTGGTGTCTCCTACACTGCGCCAGGTATGGTGGACCATCCCTAGTCTAAACCAGAGGCAAAGTATAAGACTCTGTCCTGCTCGACTCCCCTGGCCTCTGATCCATGGTCCCTGGTCCGGGACAAAAAAAAAAAAGCCAACCCCACTTGCACCACAGGTGGGTTGGTGGCCAGGCTCCTGTGTCTCATCACCCACTTTGGTTATAGGCAACTCTATCATCAGGGATGTAAAGGTGAAGTCGGCCAAAACCTGTTGTTTTCCGGACGCCAAAGTTCTAGATATTACTAAAAAAAAATCCCGGCAATTTTAATTAACCACCCTGATGCTGAATGGATTATTGTCCATGTTGGAACAAATGATATTCAATGACAGCAGTCTGAGCTGCTAAAGAAATATTTTCGTCACCTGCTCAACATCCTGAAACAGTCCAAAAAAACATGTCCTAATATCTGGTCCAATTCCCACGGTGGACCTTGGGATGGGGTGCTTCAGTAGGCTGCTGAGTTTACAGTCTTGGCTGTCCTTCACATGTCGTAATCACAACTTGGATTTTATTGACAATTTTAACCTCTTCTGGGATCGCAGAGACTATTTTAAAAGAGACTGCCTTCACCACACTTATGCTGCTGTGTCCGTCTGCAAATGATGTCCCCTGAGCCCATGCCCTTCTGTCAATAGCGACGGTTCCACCATCTCATTAGGGCCTGGGCTGTTGAACCCGATCACCTCACTTCCCTGGCTTTATAATATACCGATACATTTGAGTGTTAGAAAACCTGTAAGGCTCAATGGCTGGCGGGCCTGCCAGCCGGTCATTGCTGCCAACCCAGATAATTTAATCCACATACCTGCTCTCAGTCTAGCCAAGCCCACTCAGTGTTTAAGTATCCCTCAGTCTGTAGGCCACACACCCAGATGGCTCTCTTAAATGTTAGATCCTTATCTAATAAGTCTTTTATCCTGAATGACTAGACTTCCTGTTCATGACTGAGACCTGGCTTAATGCTGGTGAGGTTGTCCCTCTTGTTGAACTTTCCCCAATGAACTGCAGCTTTTTCAGCTCACCCAAGATGTCTGGAAGGGGCGGGTGGTTAGCTGTTGTTTGTAAGTGTGATTTTAAATGTCCTCCTATGCCAGTTAATGAGTGCTCCAGCTTTGCGGTTCAGCTGTTAAAAATTGAGTTGGCCTGTCCTGTGCTCTGTGCCCGTCTAAACCACTTAAGTAAGTTAACGACTTCATGAATCTAATTGAATCATTTAATTTTGTTCATTCTGTAAGTAGACCTACACATGATCATGGTCATACTCTGGACCTGGTTCTGTCTTCAGGTTTTCCCATGGGCAACATCAAATCAGTCAATGTTTGGATATATGGCCACAGGGCAATTGTGTTTGATGTTCCACTACCTCATCAGAGTCTCATGCTGAACACTCTTAAACATTGCTCTCGCTCTATCAACCCTTCCAATTCTCAGCTGCTTTGCCGCTTTCCCTCTCATTGATATATTAGAGGACCCCCCCACCCAACTAAAGCCGCTTTTCCACCGCATGGTACCGGCTCAACTCGCCTTGACTCGACTCGACTCTACTCGCTTTTGGTAGTACCACTTGGTTTTCCACTACAGATAGTACCCCCTTAATGTGCCCCCCCCCCCCCCCCCCCCCCCCCACACACACACACACACAACTGGTCGTCATAGCGACGCACACTAACGTACTATTCATACGTGAAATTGAGTATGTAGTGCGTTAGTATGTGAATTTTGTGTACGCGAGAAATGCCCGGATGTATACTAGATTAGCAAGAATTTCTGAGTATGCGGCGTGAGTTTACTGGACACACTCAACTGCCCCAAAATGCATTGCGTCTCTTCAGACTGCGGAATGGCGGACATTGACTGGCAGTTGGTCCTGGTCCCAAAACAGGCGTTATTTGGATAAACTGACCACATATTGGGAATCTACGTGGTTACTTTCTCGCCTGAAAAAATATTAAAACTTAATAAAGTGACATATTAACAGCCGTAGAGCCAAAATGATAACAGTTTTTAGCCTGCTTTAAAATCCCCGCTATCGCTCCCGGCAATGATGACGATTCTCTCTGACCAATCAGTAGTCTGCAGTGTTTTCACGTCACCTTTTGGTATCGCCTCAGCTCGCTTGGAACCTCGACAGAGGTGCTACCAAAAAAAGTACCAGGTACCTGGAGTAGAGTCGAGTCGAGTTGAGCCGGTACCATGCGGTGGAAAAGCGGCATAAGTACAGAGGAGCTGATGACTTCATTCAACACCACCTGCTCAACTATCCTTGACTCCATTGCCCCCCTTAAGTTTAAAAAACTTGGCTAAATCACACCCCCGGGCTCTGAGGAGAGAATGTAGAAAAGCAGAGCGGAAATGGAAAATCAATAAATTGCAATTTTTTATGACATTTTAAAAGAAAGGCTCATTAGATATCAGGAAGCAGTTAAAACTGCAAGAACTCAATATTTTACTGATATCATATCCAAACACTCCCATAAGCCCAGGGTCCTGTTCTTCACTTTAAACTCAGCTCTTTTATTAGTGACCTAGTTACACCAGCAATGTGTGTGTGTGTGTGTGTGTGTGTGTGTGTCTTTCAGGTAGTTTGGTTGACTGGTATACTCTGTGATAAGCAGGTCAGGCAGAAGGCATAGGGACATGCCACCCTAACTGCATTAGCTTTGAGATCTCACAAACCACTTGTGAAGATTTTCTAGCTTTCTTTGTCAGTAAGGTTCAGAGCATTAGGTCACAAATTATACCCCCTGCACATGACCCCTCAATCACGTCAGTTAATACTGCTACACTAAGCCACTTTGAACCCATTTTTCTCAGATGAGACTTACTACCTGCTCCAGTGATATTATGACATCTAGACTCTTCAAACAAGCTCTGGACACTGTAGGCCCCAATATTCTCTCTATTATCAATAATTCTCTGTGCACTGGCACTGTTCCATCCTGTCTTAAACATGCAATGGTGCATCCACTCCTTAAAAAGCCCAACCTTAACCCCGCAGTTCCTAACAATTTTCGTCCCATCTCCAAACTCCCATGCCTCTCTAAAGTCCTTGAAAAGATCATACTCTCTCAATTGCTCTCCCACTTGAATGGTAATAACATCCTCGATGAATTCCAGTCGGGCTTCAGGTCACTGCATAGCACAGAATCTGCTCTACTTAAAGTGCTAAATGACATACTGCTGTCTGTGGACTCAGGTAACTGTGCCATTTTATTGCAGACCTCACCGCAGCCTTTGACACAGTGGACCATGTAATTTTGATTAACCGGCTTCAGCACATGGTCGGTATTAATGGCACAGCTCTAGATTGGTTTTCCTCCTATCTTAAAAACAGGACATTTTCAGTAAAGATGGGCAATTTTACTTCTTCCTCAGCGGATATCCTCTGTGGAGTCCCTCAGGGTCCATTTTGGGCCCCATTCTTTTCTCTCTATATATGCTCCCTCTTGGACAAATCATACGAAGTACCACATTTCATTCCACTGTTATGCAGATGATAGCCAGCTATACCTCCCTCTTAAACCCAATGATCTCTGCTCTTTAGACAACCTCAGGGATTGTCTGGAGGATATCAAATGTTGGATGGCTTGTAACTTCCTCCAACTCAATGAGAGCAAGACAGAATTGGTAATATTTGGCCCCTGGACTGTACTTCTACCATAACTGGCAACCATAGCCAGTTGTCCCCTTATGTCAAACCCTTTTCCAAGAATCTTGAGGTTTTGTTCGACTTAGACCTTAACTTTGATAAGCAGATCAACTCAGTGGTCAGATCCAGCTGTGTGGCATGTTGTTAATTGTTAGAAGACTGGTATGCAGCTGACAACAGCCAATTTATGACCAAGAAACTGATATCTTGATAATTTTTGAGTTTTTTACCCTGCCTGGCTAGTGGTCTATCAGGCGTACTGCCTAAAGCCTATACATGAGTCACAAAATACGCTGTTTTTTTCAGCATAAACATCGATATGTGTGTTTCATAATGATAGTTTACACTGTAGCCTACATGTTCACCTCAGCCCCTTTAGTGAATCTGGACCTCTGAGTTTCCCACTGAATTTTATTGATCAATTCTACAATAAATATGTAATCAAACAAACTGCATCATATTAGATGTGGACGATGAGGATAATATTGTCCGGATACATCGGCAACCTAATATATCAGTCTAATTCTAGTGTGTGTTAAGAGTACATGTACTTACATCCACTTTCTCACTGGAGTCAGTGGGGATTGGTAGCATCATGTCACGCCATATCATACGGTTCTGCTCATCCAGACGTGCCTTGTGAATATTCCTGACAAGACAAGCGGTTGTTCCTGTTACTCCTAAAATAAAACATTGTGTACTGTATTTATGTTACCACAAAACATGACACCTACTTGTTGATCTGCTGAAATGCACCAAAGACGGATTTGCCGACTACGACGACATGGCTGCCACTGATACAAACACAGCAACGGGGCTGGAACAACACACAATGATACACTATAAGTTACTGGTTCTCCACCATGTGCCATCAAGGCCCAAGAGAGTCTGCAGGTTTTCATCCCAACCAAACACTACAGCCACTGATTTCACTGACTAGTCCCTCCTTGAAGGTGTGTTAGTCAGTGAAATCAGCTGCTATAATGTTAGTTGAAAACCTGTAGACTCTCTGCCCTCCATGGTACATGGTTGAGAACCACTGATACAAGGTCAAACAAAAGAATATTTCCAGGATATTTTCAGTTACTTACACTGATTAAGTTGCTGTAAGCTGCTATAGCGAGGGTCGCTGATGCGCCGAGGGAAAGACCACAAATCCCAACTCTGTCCTTGATCACTAAAGGATACTCCTGGATAATAGTAAATGCTTTCTGTAGGGAGGTAGATAATGTTGATATGACAGGGAAGGAAACAATACATTATGTTTATTTTTAGAAAATAAAACCAACACTACTGCTAGTCCCATTCACATGTTTTGGTGAAACTACACAATTCATGGCATTTGCCTTATTTTGTTTGTCTTACATTCCCTGAAGGGAAAAAATCTGTCAATACCTCTATCCAATTGTATATATACATAACATATTGAAAGAACATATTGAAAAAATAACCCACCCATTAATATCTGTATTCAAGACATTTTAATGCTTTTTAAGGCCTTAAATGATGAGGTGAAGGTCATTCATCTCCAGTGGTACTGGGCAGTGTTGGGCTCATTACTCCAAAAATGTAATTTATTACTCATTACTCGTTACTCTTTTCAAAAGTAATACTATTACTTTACTTATTACTCCCTGCCAACAGTAATTCGTTACACTACTCGTTATATTACTTTTCCGTTACACCCCACAAAATTGGTAATTGCGTCCTCCTCAAAATTCAGACTTTGCATGTGCGTCTCTGTGTGAATGTCAGGGTAATCGCCGGTAAGCGCAGCTAAGAGTCTTAGTACATGCACACAATTTACATTTGACAATGATGTTCTTGTCATCTTTTGTCCCGACAAAGTCAAAGTAATGGGAATATTTCCAGCCGCTGAATGTAAGCGTTTCCATCTTCCAAGCTAGCTTGCTGCTCGTTTTGTGGCAGGTCGTATTGCGACGATTACGAAAATGAATCAACAAAAGTAAGGTTGTAACGAGTTTTTTTGGGGGGTAACTGTAATATTATTACTGAAATTTTATTAGTAATTAGTTACACTACTTGCTACTGGGGAAAGTAATATTATTACTGTAATGCATTACTAGTAACGCATTACTGCCCAACACTGGTACTGGGTGACACACACCTGGACTCTGTACTCACATAACATTTCAGAACAATAAAACACCTGATACACTATACACAGAGTGAGACAGAGGCTGTATTTCAAAATGTAGGGCTCTTCACTTTAAAGTGAACGTAATGAGGGCCACGCCCACCGCCGCCATATTGAAGGGCATTCCAATCCAAAGTGTGTAAAACTTGCCCCTTCAAAGGGCCCTATGTAACAGTCGTTTTCGAAGTGAGCAGGCGATGGTCACTTTGCTCCCACAATTCTTTGCAACGTCACAAGCCTAATCAAGAAAACGATGACAACAATGGCGGCGACCGGCAGCGAACAGTTCACGTACAAGTGTAATCATTACAATAATTTGTTACCTTATGGGAGTTATGCAGTAGGTTTATAACTTACTGTGAAACCGATAAGTGGCCGGTGAAAGCAGTTTATCTCAGTCTCACAACAATCATGAGTGTCTGCCTTGTTGACACATATGCGACGGCCCCGAAAAACGACGTCAAAGGGCATTCCAAACGACCGTTACTTGGAAACCCTACTCTCTGCGGCCCTTCAGAGCTTTCACTATGAAGGGAAGTGACTTCACAGGGTGTAGGGCGTAGGGATTAGCCCTCTGGAATTAAATGTAGCCAGAGAATGAGAAGGTGGAAAAGTAAGAGGTAAAAAAACAACACACACCTCAAAATAGTTTAACCCTATATCTGTCCCGAGCTCATCGAGGGACAGATAATCCAGCGCCATAGAAACATAACCATGGGATGCTAGCAAGGCAGCACGATACTCCACCAGCCCTCCACCCCCTCCCCACAAATCCAACACCCCAGGGAAGGGTCCCGGACCTGAGGCAAGGCGGAAGAGGACACTGTAAGTTTACTCTGAAAAACGAATAATTTCATACAAATAAAACCAGATTTCCCACTGTGATCCTGACGTAATTTCCATGACTGTTCCACAATTTTCCACAACTAAGTCGAAGCGCTTCCATGACCTACAAATGTTCTTCCTTCCTGGTCAATGAATGCTGTTTATCTAAAGGAGTGAACCGTCTGGTTTCCTCTCCAGTTGGGCTGAAAAACAGCTAATGGAATGAATGTGTGAAACAAGCTGGAAAATGCATTCTGGTAAAATCCTGTAAAGTGACCCATTTGCAAAATTCCCTGATATTCCCTGACTTCCCCTGGAGAATTTATCAAATTCCCTGACATTTTGGAACACCTCTTTTTGGGATAGAACGAAGCACAGCCTGACCATTATTTCTTAAAATCAGTGAACTGTCCCCTTTCATAAATGGATGATTGTATAAAACAAGTACAGATCCTGTACAGGCCCCCGGCGCATGTGTTGAATTCCACTAGCTGCGGCCACACTGATCTGTCGGAAAACGGACAGAATTATTGACGGATAGATTTCTGTCCATTGGGCTGTTTTGGAATGCCAACATGGTGGGAGAGGCAGAAATACAGAAGCCTAGCTTTGCTCATAACGGTGCTTCTTCATAGAAAAAAGAAGAAACACACTATACAGTATAAATCAAATAAGAAACTAACCTGGAAAACCTAGTCATACCAACGTTATACCAGGCTTTCTCCGTTTTATTTTTGTTTTGGTCATACCGTTGTGTCTGTGATGGCCACTATTTTTTCCAAAACAAATGTAGGAATGCCTTTGATTGGCCAACAGATGGTTACGAATCCGTCCGTCCAGAAAAAGTTCAATTGGGTTGAACTTTCTGTCTGTCAAAACGGATGGAAATCTGACGGAGATGGACGCATGTTGTCCTGTCCGGACAACAGACAGCTCTTATTGAAAATGAATTGAAATGAACGGAGACGGACAGACACAACAGATCAGTGTCACCACGGCTAACGTAACTTAAATACCACAGGTAATAACGTTAAAGTTTGTAGGGCAGCAGAAAATGTGGATATCTGTAAATTAATGGCAGCGAGTGGGGCTCAGTGTATGGGGGAGCAATGCTCAGATAACACGACACGTTTATCGGTTAAATTACCTATTCCACCAACGTCTAGAGGCCATCTCACGAAGCAACATCTCCCTAAGCGTGCCTGACTGCCTGACTGCCTGACCTGAAATTCCCTTGTGATGCCCTCGGCTGCGTTGTGGTAAAAAAGTCAATGGACAAAATTATACACCACTGCCTCTTCAATCAAGGTAATTTTCAGAATTTTATCCACATTTGCAGTTAAATATTTTTATACAACCATCCATTTCTTAAAGGAGACACTTTACAGATTTACTTAATCATCGTTCAGCTTTGTTACACACTGGTCAAGGGTATCTCAGAAACTAAGGCCCTTTTGATGCTTTGCTGGTCTACCATGTGAAAACCCTGTGGAGCTCTCTGAAATTAAGCAAAAGAGTGAAAGAGAGTGGAAACATGTCTTTTTGGATGATGCGGGTGTACCTGGGGGTATAAAGAGGGTCCCTCTGACTCCTCCCTCTCTGACGTCTATCCTCTGGACGCCTGGTGCCATGTACCATCTCTCTGTGACTACTGAGGCCATGGGAAGACGCTCCCTGAAGCCCTCAACAACATGTCCTCTGTACACAGAGATTAACACCACCATGGGGGTGCGGATATCCATCTTCCTCATCCTGAGAGGCAAAAAGTCAGAGCAAGGAGCTTCTTTTTAACCATTGCCGTATGCAACCTTCGACAATTCAGATTACTGTTAATCAGTGTTCCCTCCAGTCCTGTGCCGTTCCAACCAAATACTACAGCAGCTGATGTCACGGTTAGTTCCTCCCTCTCTGACTGAAGTTGAATTAGTCAGTGATATGAGCTGATGCAGTGTTTTGTGTGAATGAAAACCCTTGCCTAATCATCTAGTGTGAGTTTATTTATGACAGAGACAAAAATCAAAAAATCTGTGAAATATGTTGTTATGTGTGTGAGGTGATGCATTTAAAAATCTGTGTGTTCACAGCCTCAGAGGGAACTGTTAATGCGTTACCTGAGGCCTGTCCGGGTGCCTGGGACAGGGCGCATACTCCACAGCAAACCCATGGTTTCTTTTCCTGTGTACGTTCCTCCAATACTCAAATCCTCAGAAACTACAAAAGCAATAAAATCTTGACTTACAACGACAGTTGTTCATATAGTTTGGTAACAAACAAACAAGTAGAGTGTATGCTTGATTGCTATTGATATGCTTGGAGTGTATGCTTGATTTTCAAGCTGGCTTCACTTGCTAGAGATTAATTTAAAGCTGCTGTAGGTTAAGTTTGGGAGGAAAGAGATAAGATCTTCGGAAATTCAAACAGACACAAGGAATGACACGCCTCCCACTTCTCCTAGTGAATGACAGGAGGAGTGATTGACAGGACAGAGTCACGCCTTCTGACTTCCAAACATTTCACTTCACATTCAAATGAGAATAGTAGAGGAATGGGGCTACCGCCATTTCTGAGATTCTGACATATTATCCTGCTCGTCTTTGGCCACCAAATGTGGTGATTTATTACTTCTAAATAAATGTTAATCCATAAATGTTACCTACTGCAGCTTTAAATGTACCTACATATCCTGCAAGCATGTCCTTTAACCACAGCCATCAAATCAGCTCTAAGGATTTTTGTTTGAAACCATCACTTAAGCAATTTGGGCTTGAGCAATGTTTCCTGAGGGCAAAAAATCCACAAGCAAAGATTTCAATTAGATCCAGAAAGATTTTACTTGTTCAAGAGGAACCAAACCTACCAGTCACTGTGCCTCTATCATCACTGACATAGTGGCCAAAGGCCTCCCAGTAATCCTTATCCTCAGACCAGGGGCGGAAATCACGGGGGGGACAGGGGGGTCCGGATCCCCCCTTCCTGGGACTAACAGAGAGTTGTCCCCCTCAATATATCATTGTAAACATAACTATATAATTTTAAATAATATAATAATATGCATTGAAAGCACTTGTGCTAATTATAGACGCAAAACAATGCGTTTTTAAGTTTCGAAAGATTGAGTCCCTCTCTCATATGCCTCACAGTGGTTTGGTCCACTGCCTACCTGCCTCCCCGAACCCCCACACACACACATTAGCCCTCGGTACGAGTGTGTGTGGAGGATCTCTGGAAGTGTGTCAGTGGTGGCAGACCTCCAGTAAGTAGCTGAGGTTAACTTAAAACAAAGGATGTGTCAGACATTTTTCTTTACTTCTACCACTCAACAGAATAAAACACATTCACAATTGTAACCAGACTACATTTTGTTCGCTCCGTTACCTCGCGGTTGAATCTTGTGCGTCAGCGTGTTGGTACGGAGCAGCCGCGTCTCCTAATGCATGTATGTGTATGGAGGCAGGAGGTCTGTCCACAATTAAAATCATCATAACTCACTGAATTTTCGACCGATTTTCAAGCGGTTTGGTTTGTTACAAATGCCAGACATGTATTTATGATACAGGATAGTTGGTTAAATTAAAATGCGGGATTTCATACCAAAATACTTTATCTTTTGTAGATGGTAACAGTAATATTTCTATAATATAATATTTAAGATTAACTTACCCTATGTAATTAGGTTCTAAGTATATTCTTTTTTTCTTACTGCATGTAAAATGGCTGCCACTATGTTATTTTGTTCATAATTTTGGAAATAAATGAAGACTTAATTAATAAAAAAGACATAATTACAACAAACATTATGTTAAATATAAGTAAGTTTCTGGCAGGCTTCATAGCGTTCTGGACTTGTACACATTGACAGCAAAACATTAGAGATCTGCTTTTTCGGGAAAACAAAATCTAATTAGGCATATATTAGCTTTAGTTCAGTTAATGGGTGTTGCATCTCACCTACTACTGTAAATAACCTGCATGCTGTGTGTGTGTGTGTGTGTGTGTGTGTGTGTGTGTGTGTGTCTATTTGTCAGCCAGCCAGGTCAGTTAAAATGGCAGAGAAAAGAAAAACAGACATCCGATCATTTTTCAATATCAAAGGCAATTTGATAAAATCTTCATAAGAAAGGAATGAAGTGCTTATGGAAATGTTTCATAATGGACCTCTATATACATTTAATACAACAGTGCTTTTGGCGGCACCTTTGGTGTCCCCTTCAGGAATTGCTCTTGAGAAATTTTTCTGTTTATTGTCCCCCCCAACAGTGAAATGAAATATCCGCCCTTGCCTCAGACTGGTGAAGGGAGTGCAGTGTTACTGGAAGTCCTGGAGGCAGATTCTCCACCATCACCTTGAACTTGTTATCCACAAGATCCCGTGTGGGGAAAACAGAGAGAATTGGAGTGACAGTCCCAGACATAGTTGATGATGGTCTGTGGAGAATTGCAAATGAAATATTTGCAAGGGATAGAGATTAAATTAGTGAATAGAATATAGACATATATATTAGAGGACACAATAGTGGACAGATAAGAGCAAGCGCCTTTGGGGGCGATCACACCGAGAAGCGGCGCTAGAGGGTTACTAGCTAGCGTCGCTACTAGCTAATCACTGTCACCTGCAAGCTAATGAGAGTATAAAGCTGCCTGTTTCTGGCTTGCTCTTTGAAACTGCATTGTTTGGTGAATACTGGTTATGTGTGATGCATGTGAAGCAAACAGCTTATTGTCGATTAATTATGATTATGTTTGCAGCTCCACATTTCCTTTTCATTTCTATCATGTTCTATGATTGTAATGTATTCATAATTTGTAGGTGATCAGTGTTCCAATCGCAGCAGTAGCATTGGGAAGGGTGAGAACCATATTGAGGTAGGATGCCCTTATTTGATATTGCTGTAACATTGTTTGATTGGAGACAACTGATTCAACCTTGTGTCATGTTTAGGGCATCCCAGACGTGCTACCTATGGTGCCTGTGTTGTGTGTGAGTGTTCAGGTGCAGTGCATAAAAGGTAAATAAACATTGTTAGTGGTATTTGTAGGGGAGTGGTCTCCCTGAGGTATTGTACTACAGGAAGGAACGATTTGGTCTGGAGGTAAATGCTGAATTTCATTTGTATTATTTGTTGTGTTGCAGGAAAGCCTTGTCGTGGCTGACAGCCGCTGTTAAATAGATAAGAGAATAAATAGATATTGTAATTGGGTTGATGCAATAACATAGCTTTTTTTGTAGTATTTTCCATTGTCCTACATCCTTTCTAACGCTGTTTGTTGGTTTCAGGCCCATTACCGGAGGGGAATCATTCTCTGCTGCTGGTCCACTGGTGTGAGCGGGAGATAGCATCGGTGTTTAGTTTAATTCACACTTTGGTTCAGGTTTGGTTGTTCACTGTTGGTAAGTATTAATTATCACATATTGAATAACTATAAATTCACTTGTTTGGCTTATGATCACTAATGCGTGTAGATTGTTTTGCAGTGCACTGAGCTCTGTTCACCGGCCACTCCCTTGTACTGGTGGTAGCAGAGCCCCTTTACTCCGGTGGGTCTGGGCCTCCTGTCCCTCTCCCCTTAAGTGACTTTTAACAAATTATAAGACTGATCTTAATGAAAATAAAGTAACTTGCATATTTTTATACTGAAACGCACGTCTGTTTGTTTCATTCACTTGAACAACTTGTGTGGGTCTCATTAGTTGATTGTAATGTCAGCTACTATGCAATTCTATGGTTGAGAGTACCCATTTGGTCACATTTGCTTTAGTGGTGAGAAGTTAAACAGGACGTAGGCAAAAATAGTAAGAGTAACAAGTGAGGCTATCTATACAGTCAAAGTGAATTTGTGGAAATGAAAATGTATCAGTTATCTGTGCCTCCTAAGCTTTTTATTAGTTTTTGCAATAAGTTGTTGACATCAGTAACTGGGGAATAATGCGAGTGGATGTAGTGATCATCTGTCTGTGGACATGACTGATGGATATCTGACACGACCACCAGTTACCTGTAGCTTTGTTCATAGTAAGTGGCTCTGTCTTACCGCTTGTTAGCTAACACTCCTAATGAGTAGGTTGCTGTCATTTTGCGGTCTGTTTGGCAGCCTGTGTTTTTTCCTGGACATTAGCTGTAACGTTAAGTTAGTAACTTTAAGTCTGCTGCTCTCATGCCCCGGTGTGGATGCGGTCAGCAGTCGGAAAGAATGAGGGACAGACAGTACCGGCTAATTTGTTTTGCTAGCCAAACTACCCTTCACAAAACCACAAAAATAAATACTTTCCCTTTTGTTTTCTGAAAATAACTAGGATGCTGTAGCGGGAACGTTGGCTAGCTCCCTAGATAACCTAGCTAACTGTGACTGTGACTTCTTCATTAACAGTACTTGGTGTTCCACTGACGAGTTGGAAATGTCCGATGCAAGTAATATTAACACTGATTTAGTTGTTTATAGTCACTTTATTAAGTTACAGCAACAGTATTACTCTCTCTTCAGTAGGCAGGCAGTGCATTGACCGTAACAACTGGTAAAGCAAAGCATTATGGGAAGGGCTAAAATCCAGTACGGCCAAAATCTGGTCGGATCTGTATGGAAATTGGTGTGCATGTTCCACATAAAGGTTGGAACATGATTACCAAGTTTCATAGTGATTGGTGAAATTCTGTTTGAGTTATAAGCCAAAAAGTCATAGGCCACGCCCACTTTCACTAATGACGACTTCAAAACTTCTAATCCTTGACTAGGACATGGTCCTAGAGCATGTGTACCGAATTTCGTGCAATTTCACCAATTGGATTAAGAGATACAGTTTTCTGGCCTTTGTGGCGCCCCCTATTGGTCAATATTTGAATGGCTTTGCACATATGTTCATTCATTCATTATATGTAAACATGTTGTCCAAGTTTCATGATTGAACCATCTACAATTTAGCTTATAGGCCACGCCTCCTTCACAAATTTAAGAGTTAATATCTTCAAAACTACAGTAGATATCAACAATCTATAAACACAGTTTAAAGAGCTTGGACCTATGCTACTGACCGATTTTGGTGGTAATCAGTCAACTGTGTAGGAGGAGGAGGAGATGTTAAAAAAGTTTTTCAAAGAATTCAAAATATCTCAAAAAATTTCCAGGTGAACCTTGAGGGTCCTTATGGCAAATTTGTAGAGTACGGTTAGGTGGACGTGTAAAAAGTTTCAAATCTGACAAACGGTGTGGGAGCTACAGCACTTTAAACTTTTTATTTTTGACCTTTAATTATAGCACCACCATCAGGCTGATGCGGGTCATATTTCTTGTGGGTCTAATTGAAGCCATACTAGACCATGGTGCAACGTTTCATGGCTCTAGCATTTACCATCTCACAGGAAATTGAACAAGTACCAGTACAAAAATGTATGAATTTATTAATAATAATCACAGAAAGTGCAAACTTAATACAAATCTCCAGAATTGGACAAATTTCAATACAATATATGTAATGCACCATTGGTGAGATATGGGTCCAAATGGAAATGAATTTAATCAGTTAATTAATAATAGTGTAAGCGACGTGGGTGTGTGTGAGGGAATAAATCAGTCCAACACGTTCTGGGTTTTCCTCATAACTTTTAGTGAGGTCTGAAACACACGATCAGCATGCGGCCATTCCCCTTCTTTTCTCCTTCCTCTCCCCTCCACTCTCGCTCTACCCCCAAAACTCAACTCCCCGAAACCACCCGCTGTCTCAACAGCGCCGCCAAGCGGCTGACACTAGAATATCACCTAAACCTATGCAGACAAGATGACAGGCAACATTCAATACGAACACAGTAAACCCATGTTTAACTTACGTTTACACAACTTTTGCCCATAAAACACAATTTCACTCTTACAATAGCTATAATAAGCATAAACACATCAAAATCAATAGAGTTCTTCCTCTAGGGGTCATCAATGTCCATACCAAATTTGAAAAGATTCTTATAAAAACCGTTTAAGTTATTACGTTCACACAAAGGATCTGCGGTGGACACGGCAGTGGACGAGACGGTGGACGCGGCGGCAGATGCGGTGGTGGACACGGCGGGGTGAATCCATAATATCCCTGAAACTCATTTCGGGGATATAATTATTCACCATGATGAAATACAGAGATAAAAGTATGTGACGGCCCCTGTCTGCTTGTGTGTGTGTTGTGTCAGTAACTGTGTCTACCCATGTTGTTTTGAGGTGCCAGAGGAGCTGATTGCCATGTCCAACCCGATCTGGAGCACCTGGGCCCGGTGCTCTACAGGATATAAAAGTCCCAGCTTCCAGCGGGTCTGTCTCTCTCTCCCTGCCAGCGCCTGCACCCTTTTGTTTTGCTTAGCTTTTGTTTTATTTTTACTCCACAACACCCTACACTACACTATCCACACACATCCACATGAACACTACTGATGTCATTGACTAACACACCTCATATCCGAAGTTGCCCTGCAGATTATTTTCTTTATTACAATAAATAATTGGTATTTATTGGCATTTGGTGTCTTCTCCCATTTTTGTCATGGCCTAACGGGCCGGGTTATGACAAGTAACAAAATCACTCAAAATCTCAAAATGCCCGCAAAACTCTATTCGATCTATTTTGGCTCATTGCCAACAAAGTGTAGCAGTGACATCTGACGGATTCTCCCAGACCACAACACATATAAGTGGCACTTTGCACAATTTTAAGGGTTCCTGTCTGGGAAGTGCGTGTAAACAAACATTTTGATATTAAATTCAATTCAACTTTATTGTAACACTAACAACACGATATCACTTATACCAGTGGTTCTCAACCTTTTTGAGCCGCGACCCCCAAAAAAATGTAGGCTCCCTCCCTCTCGACTCACCCTTAAAACACACTGCAGTGACCCGCTTCACTTCGGCGCCATGCCCTGTTGGCACTGCTGTTTACACAGGCGCGCACGGCACGGAGCTCGGCACGTATTTAGCCTATTTTCTCTGCGCACGGGACGCAGACTTCATAGCAGTGGAAGATTGAGCGACCCTCTGCTGCAAACACACGCTTCTCTGCTCCCTGTTTATCCCAGGAGTTACTATCACACATGACAGCTACCAAACACACACACGACAGCTACCAGACGCACACAAACCTTGCATTACTGACCAAAAATATACAAAACAACTAGTCTAAATCAATTTGGCTTTAATTACAGTTTTAAATTTTATTCAAGGTCCGACAGCACAACTCATTGTGAAGGAGGCGACACAACTGCTTTACAAGCTGAATAATGGCAATAGGCAAAAACTAGGGCCAATACATTCTCATATTATTAAGCTTGGCCAAGCACCTGTCACTGTGCCACCCAAGCTGGAGGAGACGACTTCTTGGCGCCCTCCTCAGTTTTTTTTGACAACCATCCCGCGACCCCCCAAAATAATCTCCCCCAGGGACCCCCAGGTTGAGAACCGCTGACTTATACCACCATAACTAGTCTTGATGCCACTTCTCGCGTGACTTTCAACAATGGGTAGTCAGTCAGTTAGTTACTTTCATTCTTCTAGGCCAGTCCCATAGGCCTGGCAAAAAAAAAGTAATGTTTGTTGCATCCTCCCCACTTGCCAGGTCCGTGGTTTCCTGCCCATTTGGTTTTGGAGTATATGGGGTGATTTTTCGCTTCGTTAGATGTCGCTTCGTGACTGAGCGCAGTCAGTCAGACATCCATGTCTTCTGCTGCCCTGCAAACCTTAAACCTGCAATAAGCGATTTCAGACCCTATAACGAATCCTGAAGCTAACGTGTGCTACGTGGAGATTTCTGTGAGACGTAATGATATAAACAAACAGCCACACACGGGGGCCAGCTGTGTTGTTGTTTTCACCTCTTTCCTAAAGCTTGTTGTCAAATTCGAGTAATGGCGGAATCGATGAAGCGAGCAAGTAAACATTTTCAACTAGTAAACGTGCTACCTACCTCTTCACTTGTCATTGTGGGACATGTAACCTTCAGCGGGAGAAAAATCTAGCAAAGCGAAACTGGTAACCGCCGATATTTCTCCGTAGGTACGTTTATTTTAGCCATTAGCCTAGTAGCTTTGCTGTGTGTGTTTACAAAATGTGTTGCGGTTTCTGTCACCCTCTAGTGGTCAGAAAAAATCGCTTAGTGTAGCTTTAACGGTAGGTAATATTATTACCTTGTGGTATTGAAGTGACGTTAGTGGAATAGGCAGTGGAATAGGTAATTTAACCGATAACCGTGTCGTGCTAGCTGACTATTGCTCCCACACAGAGCCACACTCTCCGCCGTTAATTTACAGACATCCACGTCTTCTGCGGCCCTACAAACTTTAACGGTAGGTAACGTTATTACCTGTGGTATTTAAGTTACGTTAGTGGAATTCAACACATTCGCCGTGGGCCTGTACAGGATCTGTACTTGTTATTTACAAAGCCATTATCGGTAAACTGCCCTCTTATTTGACCACACTCCAATTTTCCAGCAATGCCTATAGTCTAAGATCACAATCCTGCATCCTTCTTAAAGTTCCCAGAATTAGAACTGTTTTTGGTGAAAAGGCATTTGATTATTTTGCACCCTGGTCCTGGAACAATCTCCAGTCAAAGTTCCAGCTTGACCATTTTATTCCGCTAAATCAATTATCCACAGTCTTATGCAAGATGTGTGCTCCTGTTTCTGATCTAAATTGTGATCTTTTTTTATTGTACATATTTTAGTATTTTTCTTTTTTTGTAGTGTTTTGTTTCATTGTGTAACACATGCTGCCATTTCTTGGTCAGGTCTCCCTTGGAAAAAAGATTTTGAATCTCAGTGGGACTTCCTGGTAAAATAAAGGCTAAATAAATAAAAATGCTATGTTTTACGAAGACATCAACAGCTTGGTTATGTTAGCCAACTCTGCTTCCAAATGGTTTCCTAGGGTTAGGAAGATTTTCGGAAAAGTCCTTGTGACAGAAGCAAAAGGGTTATCCCCTTTAATGTACCTGCCTTGTCCCTTGGGGACTCTCCTAATACATGCAATACTGCATATTTTTAGACTTTGTATGAAAACAGCTGTTCCAAACTTTGTATGGAACAGCACAAGTGTAAAACAATCTACTCTGACTAATCAAAGATCAGAGGGAGGTCAAGGTCATAAAAAATATATGGAAATAAGTAACAAATGTACTTTTTGTGATGGTGTAGGACTATTGCACGTTTTTTAATCAGTGCAATACGGTTCACACTTTCTAGAATGATCTATTCACTTACCTTAGTATCTATTGCATTAATTTTCTATTAGAGACATTATATGCTACTTTTCTGACAAAGATAAAACATTTGACTGTTATGCATTTTTTTTATTCTTCATGGAAAGTTCTACATTCACTAATGTAAATTTACCTCTTGTAAACCCAATGACATATTTTCATGATTGATATGAATTCTTTAATCAAATCATTAAGAGTTGTAAACAATAATAAGAACCTAATATTCATGGATCACTATGATAAAATGTTTTCATAACTCCTAAACATAATTGCGACATGTATAGTTTTACATCCATGTGTTTTTATACATTTTTTTATCTTTCGTTCTTTATTTTTCCAAGTTATTTTCTCCTCATTAGCTTGATGTTAATCTGTATACATATATGAAACATCTTTCTTTATATATATTCCTTGTTATCATACCAGATGTATACACAATGTAACATTTTCTGCTATCAAACTCCATTGTAGCTGCAAATAGTTTGTTCGACTACGTTTGACCACTTATCTGCGGGAATAAGAAACCACCAAACAACGAAATGGACCCAGAAATGCAAGGTAGGCCTACATCACCAATAGCTGTTTTTTTAACTGTTCAAATACTTCAGGTGGATTTGAACTTTAATGCGTCCTTGCTTATGGGGAAAGTCACATAGTCAACTAGTAGAGCGTGACTCAAGATCTTTTCTGAATTATCAGTAGATCAAGCACACCCAGCAACAGTTATTTCAATAAAACTGAAACTTTTATAATTAGTTTGCCTATTAGGGCGGTGGCAGTGAGCATTATGAAAAAGGAAAAATTTTGTTGAAATAAATACTGTTTGGTTTATCAGAATATGCTGAATTTTTAACCTATCAGTTCAGAAAAGGAATTAAGTCATTTATTACAGTCTGTGACACTGGCTATTCTGTAACCAAGTTGAACCCTGAACACTTTATTACCAGGGTACGTCTCCAGGTTAATTTTCATACTTGATAACAGTGCATAGCCTGTAAGTGAGACATAGCTTCAGTCACCGTCAATGAGCAAAATATGTAGGCCTACCTGCCAACACATGCTGGCATAGTCTACCACTTAGTTTACCTTAATCTGTGAAACTCTACCTGATGCAGGTGCGAGCAGATACTTGCGCTTGTGCAGGAAAGTACAAGGTCCGCAGAGGAGCCCTGATAAAGTTACAGCAACTCCTCAGCCTCATATTGCTGCTGGTCGTAGACAGAGGTAAACTGTTTCTCCTTAAATGTCAAGTTATGCATTCTGCCACGGTAGCCTATTTCGAGGTCGGACGATCACGATTGGCTCTTACCAGGCCAGCAAATTGGTGCGCTTCCAGGACAGAAACAGTAGGAGGCACCTTGAAGGCAAAAGGTACTTTTAATAAAGGCAAGGCAAGGCAAGGCAGCTTTATTTGTATAGCACATTTCATACACTGAGGCAATTCAAAGTGCTTTACAGAGTAATAAAAATACAGTAAAGGTAAAAGATTTACAATTAAAAAGTGCAAAAGTACAGACAAGAGATACAAAAGATAAATGTTTAACCAAACAAGGGGGATGTGTGTGCGCATCGGGTGCGTTGTGTGCGTCCACTGTGTCGGATGAAGGTTATTTTCATGACTTTTTGCTGGGCTGTGCTTTTTAAATATTTACTGTGCTGTTTTTCTTGGTTGTAGGTTGCGTATTTAGCAATTGGCAATGTGTGAGTATAGTTAATGGGACATAATGGTGAGAGGGACACGTATTTGGCACTGCGTAACGGTGAAGGGAACATGCAGTTTTTGGCATTTGGCATTGCGTAAGGGTGGAAGCATATGGCAATTTGGCAACAATATACATGTCAGGAATGAAGTAAAGTGTACATTTTCATAGTAGATGATCCTATTTTTCTAGTTTTGCATGGTAACGTTGTATGTGAGAGGGAGAGAGAGAAAGAGAGATGATTGATGTTGTACGTCATTGTGGCAATAACAATGGGCATCATATTACTATTATATTATCATATTACTTATTAGTTTTTGTGTTTGTCTAAATCACAAGCGGTATGTTGATTTGACCATTTCATGCGGAAAAGTTGCGCCAATTTCGCAAAACTGCAAGCTCTCACAAATATTGCAGGGATTTCTTGAATTTGCGTTAATTATTGCGATCGCAAAATCGCAATTTCCTGGAGGGACTGGTTAGTTCCTCCCTCTCTGGCTGATATTGTATTAGTCAGTGAAATCACCTGCTGCAGTGTTTTGTGTTTAAAAATCGTCCTGTGTGTTCGCAGCCTTAGAGGGAACTGTACTGTTAATGTTTTACATGAGGCCTGGCTGGCTGCCTGGGACAGGGCGCATACTCCACAGCAAACCCATGGGTTCTTTTCCTGTGTACATTCCTCCAATACTCGTATCCTCAGAAACTATGAAAGCAATAAAATGTTGACTTACGACAACAGTTGTAGTTTGGTTAACAAGTAAACCTACAAAAGACAAAAGCAGACTATAGATTGTATGCTTGATTTTCAAGCTTCACACACCAGAGATAAACTTAAAGTTTGGGAGGAAAGAGATCAAATCTCCAGAAATTCAAGCCAACAAATGACATTCCTCCTAGTGAGTGACAGGAGGAGTGATTGACAGGACGGAGTCATGCCTTCTCATCGGTCAGTAAAGAATTTCAATTAGATTTAAAAAGATTTTACTTGTTGAAGAGGAACCTACCAGTCACTGTGCCTCTATCATCACTGACATAGTGGCCATAGGCCTCCCAGTAATCCTTGTTCTCGGACTGGTGAAGGGAGTGCAGTGTTACCGGAAGTCCTGGAGGCAGATTCTCCACCATCACTTTGAACTTGTTATCCACAAGATCCCGTGTGGGGAAAACAGAGAGAATTGGAGTGACAGTCCCAGACATAGTCGATGATGGTCTGTGGAGAATTGCAAATGAAACAGATAAGAGCAAGCGCCTTTCAATATATTTAGTTTTTTTACATTGTATATACTGTAGTATTAGGCTGGCAGCAGCAAATTCACTCCATTTAGAGAAAACAAAATGTATTCTGTAGGCCCAATACATACTATTCTCTTATATAGAGAATGTCACGCTGTGTTGTAACTTACCTTTTTGTTGTATCCACTTTCCCTCAAACTGCCTCTACTACTTCAGTTAGTAATTTCCTACGTTTCCCAAAATTACTTTTGCCTGGGCTTGTTGCATCCAGCCATTGGTTTTACTTGTAGGTTGAGAGAGCAGCAATGATAGCAATGTAATGGCAAGAGAGCAAGAGTTTGTACCCCTTACTCAAAACACAACAGCTAAATATCAGCTACAATAATGCTTCCAGGACCTTTATCCGCCCTCTGTCCTTGTGTTATTTTGTTTTGGAATTGTACTTCGGAACTCTCCTCATAGGAGGATCTTAATAGGACTCTTATTGGCCTTTGCAGTAACCAATAGGAGACCACTGGGAGGCTACTATACACAGTATATGGCTGTGCAGTTCTTTTTCACTCTATGACGAAGGCTATGATGTCGAAACAGATTGGTCTCAGAACTGATACATTACGCAGATTCCATCCACTCTCATTTTATTCTTAGTTTTTGGGAAAGCATTTGACACCATAGGTTCTTAATACGAGCACTCCAGCTTTTTGGCTTTGGAGAAACTTTTATCTCTATAATTGACACGTTTTACAAAGACATCAACAGCTTGGTTATGTTAGCCAACTCTACTTCCAAATGTTTTCCTCTCCAATGTGGGATTTGGCAAGGTTGCATAATCTCCCCTTTTTTGTTAACTTTAGTGGCAGAGTTAGTATCTGTTTATGTTTCATCTATGTAATTCTAATGAGGGTGGAATCCATGATATTCCAGTTGAAAACAGTTTAATACTTAGGGATTCTCTAACATACAGACATACAGTTATATCTACCCTTAAGACATAATGATCCCAATTGCATTAGTGTTCTCAGAAACTGCCTCAAGGACATTAAGTGCTGGATGTCCCATGTCGTATTCTACATGATCTATGTGACTTGTCACCTAATATAAAGCCAGTGGACAGAAACTTAGGAGTGATTTTTAACAGTAACCTGACTTTTGAGGAGCAGGTAAAGAGAGTCGTGCAGTCCTGCTTCCTTCAACTGAGAAATATATCAAAAATCAAATCATTTTTATCTCACGCTGAATTAGAGAAGGTAATTCATGCTTTTATTTCATTTTGTCAAGACTACTGCAACTCTCTGTATACCTGCCTCAGTCAAAAATCACTCTCATGTCTCCAGCTTGTTCAAAATGCTGCAGCTAGGATTTTAACTGGCACCAAACATAGAGACCATATTACTCTCTACTCTATGACCATATTGGTCTAGCCTCTAGCTATATTTCTGACCTTTTAACTCCTTATGAGCCAGAGTACAGCCTTCGATCCTCAGGCAAGGCCCTTTTGGCCCTTTGGAATGACCTGCCTGAGGAAGTTAGGCTATAGCTAAATCATAATTCATCTTTTAAATCCCTTTTACAAACACAGTTTTACAGACAGGCTTTTATGCGAATTGCTCTTTATACTTGTATCTGCATTTTATTTTTAATTTTGTAATTGTGTTTCTCGTTTTATTACTTGTTTTTTTTACTTATTTAGTTATTTATTACTGTCTCTTTAGTGGACAACTTGTCTAGGCATTCATGTTGTTAGGCACACACTTATGTAAAATTCTTTCTTTCTATCTGTTTTTAGTTCTGTTTGTTTTCTAGTTGTATCTGTGTCTCTCTTGTATTACCTTTTATTCATAGTTTTTTATTTGTTCTTTTTTATTCAACTTTATTTTTTTTAATTGTTGTACTTTTACATCACTGTCTCTGGGTTTTATTGTATGTGAAGCACTTTGTAAACATTGTTTTTAGAAAGTACTATACAAATGAAGTTATAATTATTAAATATAGAGAGGCAGAGAGAGCTATGGAGAGGTTAGGGGCTAGTGCCGTTAGCGGCATGCTAATCTAGCGTTAGCGTTAGCTCCTCTGGCTCACTTTGCGGACATATCTCTTTAGCTGCACCTGTAACGTGGCAAAACTCGAACAGTACTTTGTTTATCGGGGACTCTGGTCACCGCAAACATTTCACTTCTAATGCCAAATGAATGGAAGGAAGTTACTGGCTGATGAGATTTAACATTTCATTTTCTGTCTTTGTACCTAGTCTGGTAACTCTAGTCTTGTAATCAGCTGGGGTTGTGGCAAAAAATAACTAGAAAACCTGAACAACGAGACTACAATAAATGCTACCTTTCTCGAGGTTGTAATGTCCTATATTTTCTTGAGACTGTGTTTAGAATCAACTACATAGTAATTATTGAGGCTGTAGTTTGTGGTAATGTTACTGGATTGCAGTATATTGTAAGGCGTAGGTATTACTCATGATGCAATATCCTAAAAAATATTTGAGATAATTGGTTGCATTAAACATTGCTATTCCCTGCTATGAGGCCAGCACATCTCAGACAGTCATTAAATAAATATACAAATGTTATAACAAAGTATAAACTATAGTATAAAATAATTTATGAATCAGAATTGCACATTTTGCTACTTGCCAATGTATATTCTTTTGTAATGGAACAACTGATGACTTCTGTGTTTCTGTAGTCCACAGATTACGTTGATGAGTTGATGGACCTCATCTTTGATCAAGTCTTCCAGGACCCTGAACCTTATGTGAGCCAGGTTTTGATCCCCATCCCAGAAGACCTGTGCACCCAGTCTGACAGGCCAGCCAAGGAGGACGTCATTGCAGCTCTGTGTCTCGGTTCAATCAAGAGGCAGTCTGAACCTGACGTAGCTGGCAGCATCATGGAGCTCACATCATATGCACAGCACCACACACTGGTATCACTACTCTGACCCTGCAACCTAGAAAGCCCCAGCACTAGCTGACAAAGGATCTGCAGGCTAGACACTGAGAGGAGGGTACACAAACTGTCAATATATTTAATTTGAATACTTCTCTTAGTCTCTAGTCTCTTCTTTTGTTGTTTTGGTTATCTGGCATGAGGTCAGGTTGTAGTTGGGTGTGTTTCATGAATAATAATAATAATAATAATAACCTTTATTTGTATAGCACCTTTCATACACAACATGCAGCTCAAAGTGCTTTACATCAATAAAAGGCACATAAAAGACAGATAAAAAGATAAAATTCATATAAAAGAACAAACAAGCAACAGCAAGATGCATTGCATTAAAAGAATCAAATCAAGTAAAATAGAAAGATAGAAGAACACAACAAATACTCCCACTTTTAGATGCACATTGTGAGTGAACCCATATGTTTTTCTTTAATTTACTTTTCCCCTGTCCTTCCTGATTCTACTCTTGATCTGATATTTACGTCAGATCTCACTGCCTCAGGCAGATGAGAATCATAGATTCTCCTCTTGGTCAAAAACCTCACCATCCACAGATGGATGAGAATCATACAGGGTAAAGCTCTGTCCCCCCCACATATAGTGTTCACTTGTGCAAGTAAGCATTACCCGGACAAGACCAATGAAAATTCGTACTTGCCCGTGTCAGCTCTGTTGGGATCCTGAACAGAAACAGTTAAAATGAAGGCTACTTAAAAGCTAAGCTGAAAAGATACGTTTTTAGCAGTCGTTTGAAAATGCTTACAGAGCCCGCCTCTCTAATATTCTTTGGGAGGGTGTTCCACAGTTTAGGAGCATAGTTAAAAAAGGCTGCATCCCCAATATTCTTCTGAGTGGGGTTTTGTACTTCTAACAAACCAGCAGTAGAAGACCTGAGGGCTCTTGATGGAATGTAGAACAGCAGGGATTCTGTAATGTAGGCCGGTCCTAAGCCATTAAGAGCTTTGTATACAAGTAAAAGAACTTTAAAATCAATTCTAAAGGACACTGGGAGCCAGTGCAATGCAGCTAAAACCGGAGTGATATGCTCTTGCTTCCTTGTTTTTGTTAAAAGCCTAGCTGCAGAGTTTTGGATAAGCTGAAGCCTCTCAATAGACTTTTTTGGGAGGCCGGTAAAAAGGGCGTTGCAGTAGTCCAGTCTACTTGTAACAAACGCGTGAATTAGCTTTTCAGCATCTTTCTGGGTTAGGAAGGGCCGCACCTTGGCAATATTTCTAAGATGAAAGAATGCTGTTCTGGTCACCTTGTTTATATGTGAATTAAAACTTAGATCAGAATCTAAGATAACACCCAGGCTTGTTACTTCTGATTTGATCGAGGGATTCAGGTTCCCAAGTCTTGTGGAGAGTTCTTCTCTTTTGGCTTTGGGGCCGACCAAAAGTATTTCTGTCTTATCTTCATTCAGTTTTAAGAAATTTGTGTTCATCCAATCATTGATAGCCAATAGACAAGTAGTGAGGGAGCTTAAGGCATCTGCATGATTTGGCTCTACAGAAATGTATAGTTGTGTATCATCAGCATAGCTATGGAAATTTACATTATGTTCTCTGATAATATCACCTAATGGAAGCATGTACAGTGAGAAAAGCAGGGGACCAAGACAGCTTCCTTGTGCAACACCAGAAGTTAGATCATGTTTCTCTGATACATGATCTCCAAGACAGATGAAAAATGTTCTCCCTGTAATGTAAGTTCTGAACCAGTTTAGGACACATTCAGAGAGACCAACCCAGTTCTCGAGACGATCTATGAGAATATTGTGGTCGATGGTGTCAAATGCTGCACTCAAGTCCAAAAGAACCAGAACTGAGACCCTGTTGGCATTAGTGCTAAGTCGCAAATCATTGACTATTTTGGTGAGAGCAGTTTCTGTGCTGTGATTGGCTCTGAAACCTGACTGAAACTTCTCCAGAATGTTGTTTTCATTTAAAAAGTTGTTAATTTGGTTAGAAACCACTTTTTCAAGTACCTTACTTAAAAAAGGAAGGTTTGATATGGGCCTGTAGTTACTTAGGACCCCACAGTCCAAATGTGATTTCTTCAACAGCGGTTTCACAACAGCGGTTTTAAAGGCATCAGGAAAAACCCCAGTCTCAGGCCTCCATGAGATGCAATGTTTGAATATTTCAGCTACAGTTCTAAAACTGTTGAGCTAGCGTTATAGCTGAATAACACTGGCATAAATTACGACAGTCATATGTCCAAATGGTAGACAGCATGGGACATAACCATATGTTTGCCGGTGTCGTGACTATATTTGTATCAGATGAGTTCTTCTTTTGCACACATCACACATCAATTTGATGTATTTGAACGTAATAACTACATAATGTCTGGTGTGGATTTGTTTCCTATCGCTAGCCAGTACAACGGCAATTGTAAGACACTTCATGAAATAACATTACAGCAGCTATCCAAGTAGCCAGCTAAAAGCTACCAACACCTACTGTGTTGACGAGCTTACTAGACAAACCACCGGCACCGGTGAACTGCAGGCTAAAAATGAATCAAACAAACCATACAGCTCTGTGTAGCATAGTAACTAAAAGCTGCCTCACCATGCTTAGTTTTAACTCTGGGAATGGTTAGCAGACCGGTCCCAGATGACCTGAGGGGTCTAGAGGTTTCATATGGTAAGAGCAAGTCAGAGATGTATTTTGGTCCTAAACCATTGAGTGCACAGTGTCGGTCCTCAGTTTTGATTGACTGAGTCAAGTTCAAAGCAGTTATAAAATAGGCCTACCTGATAAATGCAAACCTGTGACCTCATATCAGTTAATTTAAATATTAATAATATAATTGCATATATGAAGACATCTGTGACCTAACATTCAGTATCTGTGGTTGGACTGCACTGCGTACAGTTCTGAGCAAAGAAGACAGTTATTATTTGTTTATATTGGCAATGACTTCAATTCTGGCTGGCTTGACCAAGCCTAATGTTACTTGAAACAGCAAAGAAAGGTTCATCAGCCTAGGTTCAGTTAACCTCTAATTAGACTATTGGCTATTTGACTTGTGTTTATGAGGTTTTTTCAATTTAATTGTTTTAGACTGTAGGTTAGTTGTTTTTTTGATGGCATTCCTCCTCATGTTGTGAGGGGTAAAGTCAACCCAATGAACTGGTGTTGAATTAATTTAATACCGTCGGACTGACCAACAGAATTAAGTTTGTTAAAAGAATCGGTCTTCCCACCACTAGTGTGGACAGTCAACAAGCTTGTCGGCCACAGTTGAACTTTGTGATTATTGGCTGCCAAGAGCCAATGTCAGTTGGTCTGCTTCAGTGAGCCAAGTATTACAAAGACACTGTGTTGTGGTGTATTTTATTACAGAGAAACTTTGTTCTTTTATGACAGTGTCTTTTTTCCCGTCTGCCAAAACATGGATGATTGGGCCTATTTGCATAACCAGGGATAGGACAGCTGCTCAAAAGCCCATTCTAAAACACGAGTTCAAAGCAGTTGTAAAATGGGCCTGCCTGATAAATGCAAACCTGTGACCTCATATCAGTTAATTGTCCCCCACCAAAGGGGGGACTATGGATCGGTCTCCATCCGTTAGTGCGTTCGTTCATTCGTTAGTTAGTTAGGGCCTGTTCGGAACCGCATACTAACGTACTATTCATACTAAGTATGACGTGAAATTGGGTATGTAGTGCGTTCCAACTGCATAGTATGTGAATTTTGTGTACGCGAGAAATGCCCGGATGTATACTAGATTAGCAAGAATTTCTGAGTATGCGGAGTGAGCTTACTGGACATACTCAACCCCAAAATGCATTGCGTCTCTTCAGACTGCGGAATGGCGGACTGTGAGGCAGTCAGAACATTTCTCTGAAAAGTGATAAATAAATATGATCATTATATAAATTGATGCCAGTTACCAGGCCATTTTAATACATTTATATTTATTGAAATGTGGTGATATCTGTACATATAGAGCCCCAGAGGCAGCACTGTTGTTCTGTCCAGTAAAAACATGAAGCTTCACTTTACATTCAAACTAATGTGGCAGCTACAATTGTTAGATTTCTTCTGTGAGACCAACATTTATCTTCCAAAAGGAATTATATCATGCAGGGTGCGAATTGCCGGGGGGGATGAGGGGGATTTCCCTCCCTCTGCTTTTGATATCCCCCCCTCTGGTCATTCATTTTTATCGCCAGTGGGGATACGTTTTATTTATTTATTTTTTTACTTCTGGTCAGACTGAATTAAATAAATGCATTTCTTATGCCCGACAGTTAGATTGCGCAATGAAATGCAATCGCAGGTGGGGACACGCTTTCCCCCACTCTCTGGCATGTTTTATTCTGCCAGTAAATTAAATACATGTATTTCTCCAATATGACAGTACATGGCGCAAACAACTTCCAAAAAACCCCGCATGGATTATAGAAGGTGCGTTCTTTCCAGCTCATAAATTTGCAGAGCTGTGGATAAAAGAAGTTCGACCAAGTGTAAAAAGAAAAGGAGGTCCGTCATCAACACTAATTGGCACACAGCTGGCATCACCTGCGGGCCAGACGCATAAAACTGTAGATTCAAGCCAAAGCAGCCACTGTATTACGCACAGCCATTACGCACCGGCACCGCTGTATATTTTGAGCCATAATGGCCCGATTGATCACACCAGTAGGTCTGATTTATTATCTGATGTGCGTTATTCCTATTCCCACATTACTGTACGATATGGTGACAATATGTAAACCTATTTACTCCACTAGAATAGAAATCAGGCTTGTAAGGGATGTTAACGCACGCATGTATTACATTTAAGGCTCAAAATAAAATGTCGCACAAATTTCCTCTTTTATATTATCCTTCTCTTTGCCACATAGACACTCACCGGGAGCTGACACAAGCATGCATGAGTGTATGCATGCTTGCGTGGAGGTATGCAAGCATGCATACACGGCATTCTCCTACTCAGAATCTCTCTCTCTCTCTGTGGCTCATATATGACATACGAATATGGTCATGATATATATGGACATATATGGATAGAATTCGTTGGGGAACAATATTATGTGTATGATAGGGGTTTGCACTTGTATTGTTCATTTTCACGCCTCCTTGTGTAAAATATCACCCAGCAAAAATGCATTCCAAAAATATCCCCCCCTCTGTTTTTTTTTTACAAATCGCACCCTGATATCATATATCAAAATGCTACGGAGACATTAGAGCCAGAGGTCTAATCACCAAAGAGCTGCACAGACCAGTTCATCGGATCATGTTCTCCCCGGTATGACGACGGACGTTGACCTGCCGATCAGCTCAGGAGTCGGGCTGCTAGCAGCTGAGATGACCGGCTGGTCCCGGCCAGCGGCTCCCATAGGCGGCTCCTCAGATCTCCGAAAACGTCGGTGCAGATTTCCAAACAGGCGTTATTTGGATAAACTGACCACATATTGGGAATCTACATGGTTACTTTCTCGCCTGAAAAAATATTAAAACTTAATAAAGTGACATATTAACAGTCGTAGAGCCAAAATTACAACAGCTTTTAGCCTGCTTCAAAATCCCCGCTATCGCTGCCGGCTGGTGCGAAATGCATTCTGGGATACTTGGCTGTATACTTAAATGTGAACAGTCTGCTGGTAATGGCATACTTAATTTCATATTTAGTAGGCAGTATACAGTACATACTCATTGAGTATGTAGTAGGCAGTACGCTAGTATGCGGTTCCGAACAAATCCTTAGTTAGTCACACTGTAACGTTGACTTTCTGCCGCTAGGGGCCGGCTGGACGCAATATACACACATTGAAAAGACATGAGAACCTGAGAACCATGTGGACTCAATCACAGGATCACCGAGCCAGAAATGTAAGTTTCGTTTCTCCGCCATCTTGTTTCTCTGCTGAGATCGGGAGGTAGCTTGTTTCTCCCACACAGTAAGCAGGCTGACCAATATCATGCATGTGATAAACTGAAGCTTGAAAAGTAAAAGTAAAATCTATACAATTATATCATATCGCAGTTTATTTCCATGCATATGCGCGAGCTCTGTCCACCTGACAGCCCTCTGTTCTGTCGGCGGAGAGAGAGACACAGACAAGCATGGAGCTTTCGGCGTTACTGCCGACGCTTCCCGGGAGCACGGTGGTGGCCAGGGCTGATGGCAGGGCGCCGATTTGTTCCCAGTGATCCGTCCGAGATTTCCCGACGAGGGGTCCCGACGCCGATGTGTCACCGGGTGCCGGGGTGTTTTTGGCACCGATGGGTACCAAGGATAGTTATCAAAGTTATCATAGGTAACATAATAGTCTACACACGCTACACACTTGGAGACATCAGACTGGGTTGATGTGTTGAAGTGAGAGTCAATGGAGAATTTTTGGGCAAACTTCTAACCACAAGACACTAGTTATTGTACAGTTGTTGGACTGTTGGACTGTTATTGCACTCATCACTGCACTACCACTGTGCCGTCATTGTTGACTACTTATATCATGTTACCACTTACCTACTGTGCAATACCATATATCACTTATCATTTAGCATTTATATTATTCATAACACTCACGCTCCTGGCGTTGTGTTGTATGTTATATTGTATTATAAATTGTATTGTAGTGTACATTGTGTAATGTACAGATTGTATTTATTGCGTATTGTAGTTCTTATATTTTGTACTGTATTGAGTAAAAACAGGACAATTACAGTTACTACATTTCAAGATATAACTTGTAAGCCTAATTCTGAGGAGAGTAGGCAACAGAAATATATGGTCAATCTGTCCTTTCATTGTCCCATACCAAAATGCTTATACAATTTCACTCATATTTCAAGTACACTCAGCAATCACTGACTGACCCAAGGGTGGCACTACATCACTGGTGGGGGACAACATGTTTACTATTTGCTTGTTTAAATATTAATAATATAATTGCATATATGAAGACATCTGTGACCTAATAACATTTCTTTTAAATATTGATATAATTGCCTGTATGAGCACATCTGTGACCTCATAATAGTTCATTTAAATATGAATATACAGTATTATAGTAGTATCTTCCCAATATATCAAAGGCACTAACAAGTCATTAAGTTTATTGATTTATTTGATAATTATTCAAAAAATACAACAGGACACTGCAGTAAGAAGACATTTCATGCACAAATCGCATGATCACAAAGGATGGCACATAAAACATGGTTTGAGTTCTCATTTCTGATTGGCTGAGTCACATATGAAGCCTAGTAACTTCTCCTACTAATACTTGAACTATGTTGCTCAGCAGCAGAACATTTAAGTATTATAATCATTGCATTATCAATGGTTAAAAATAAGATTCAACATTTGTTTTCCAATTTTATTACAATGGTGTGTTACTGCCATTTTATGAAAGCAATAAGCCACTCTTACTTTTCTAAAATCACTGTAAAGCGCCTTGAGTGGCTCAATACTTTAAAAAAACTTGAGAGCTTATTTCCTTTGTGGGTTTTGGGTTAAAGGACCATGATTATAAATATCTCAGATGCCATACATTGTATAAACTACAAAATACATTCCTAGTAATCACAAAAAAAAAGTACTTCCTGTGTTCATGTCAGTCCTAAGTGGTCAAAGCTTGTCAATGTGTTTGCATGGAGCCCAGGAGTGGCCGTCCAGTAGGGAACAATGTATTTCATGCTAACAAGGTATTCATTTGTGAGCAACATGATCAATAAGTCACCGGAAGTCCATTAATTTCCTACAGAGTCCGATGTGTGGACTAGTGATGGATCAATTCACAAATTGACCGTCCACCACTAGTGTGGACGGTCAACAAGCTTGTCCGCCGAGAAAAGTTGGCCACAGCTGAACTTTGTGATTATCGGCTGTCAAGAGCCAAGCAGATTTCCGCGCTTCCTCGTTTCCCTACCAATGTGATTTTTTTTTCATTAACAATAGTCCAAAATGTTGATTCTAACCATTCAAAGCTTCCCAGTTCTTTACTAGAGGAATAAATGTCACAAAAATGATGCTTGGAGAACAGTTGTACCCATTTTTGGGGTTGATGGGAAGCTCTAAAGTCACTTTGAGTGTTCTTCTGTTTATTTTCAATTAATGTAACTTAACCCTCCTATTATGTTTGGGGTCAATTTGACCCCATTCAACATTTAACGTCTCTAAAAACATGATTAACATTATTTTTTCAGCTTGATACTTGATGACTTTTCCTAATTTCATGAGGAAAACTGGTTAACATAAAATTGAACATGATGATACGTTTTCAAGGTCCTGTACACACTTTGTATACAACGGTGTTATTTGGGGTCACTTTGACCACAAACACAATAGCCTTATAAAACCAGAGAAAATATAAATATAAAATATTTTCTTTCTCTTTGTTTTGACTGAGACTGACTGACTTTCCCATGCAAATTTTTGATCTTTAAAAAACTTTCCCATGGGGCCCTAAAGGCCATAAGACCGCACACACACAGCCCTCTAAACCATTTCTCTTTGAGTTTTATCTCACCTGAAGATTTTCTGCCAATGAGGTCTTGTCATTGAAAGACTATTTTGGTGACTAATTTACTTTTCATTGGTTTTTTCATTATTGACTAACTGCTATGTGTTACTTGCTGATGTTCTGAAGTGTAAACTTAGGTAACACTTTCAATTATAATCATTTTTTGCAGGTTTTAATTACTGGGGTCTGTTTGACCCCGAACATAAACATAAATAACGCTTGCTAAATAGCTATATTAACTCATCAAAACGCATCAGTCAGAATAGAGCAACACCAAGTTCCTCACAGCGTGAACATACAGTTAGTGTTGAGCCATACAAATCCTTCATAAAGTCTATACCATCCTCCACCATACCTGAAGTAAAACTTGATTAATGAATCTCTATCCATTAAACCTTATCAAAAGCCTGATTCAACTAATTAAATGTTCATTTACCAAAATATTAGGCTGAGTAAACAACAACAATCAACTAAATTCAATTAATAATGGAAAGTGGGTAAAATCAGCTTGCAATTCTCTAAATAAGCTAAATCGTGCACAGGCTTTCAAAAACATTATGCACATTTTATCAAACTGTGGGCCTATGTTTAATGTGTTTGCACAAATTATGAAATTATATGTACAAAATAATGAAAATTACGACACAGTCACTAAAGTGAGGGAACGATATGCATCTTGTGCATTCAAATCAATCAAAACGAAGGCACAAGGACTATCTAGTGTGCATGCAGTAGCATCTCGTATCCTCGATGTAGTAACTTGTCACCTTGACACATAATTGTTTTTTCCTGTGGCGAGTCCAGAGCCCCTGTTCCTCCTACATTGCTTAAATGTATTTATTTTTTAAAATCTTTTTATTGTTTTTTGCACAGGGTTTTAAACAAGAATATCTTCAGCAATTCAACAGAGACAGAAAAGTAACTGTGCTTTTACCCCTCGTCTCCCCTATGCGCCCGTCCTTCCCCCACCCGTACGTTGCTTAATTAATCTAGGCTAATACCAACCTGTAGTACTTGGACCTGCAGACAAATATGGCTCTCAAGTCAGCTGTCGGTTGAAACAGTGAGCTCTGTTGCTAGGCATCTTGCTGCTAACAATGAGTCCAAATGGGATTTGTCAAAATATCTAAAAAAAAAATATAGCACAGATCCTGTACAGACCCACGGCGCGTGTGTTCAATTCTGCCACACTACGACACGGTTAAATTACCTAATTCCACGTTGCTGAAAATACCACAAGGTAATAACGTTACCTACCGTTAAAGTTTGTGGGGCAGCAGAAGACGTGTTACTGTTTACAAATCCTGTTACTAACAGGCAAGTTTGGAGCAAATTGTGGAATGTTAAGTTTCACTGTTGTTTTCACACCAGGAGACTCTATGGATAGGGTTAGGGTTAGTACAATGCAGACCAGCAGTACAATGCTGCTGGTCTGCTGTCTGTGCATCTCCAAAAGTCAAACCTTACATGATGTGCGCATCAGTGATCGATTTAGATCAATTTCTATACACTGACCAACTTTTGATTTTGTGCCTCTGTATGGGAAACACTGCATCTTATAGTCAAAGACGCCCTCTAGAGGCCATCTCATGAAGCGCATCATCTCACAAAGCGACAGATGACTGAGTAAGCAGAAAAGTTGCAATGCACATGAATTCAAATGAGCTCTGATTTCATGACACAATATCACCATTATGCACACTTCCACTAATCAGGAAATCACAGAACTATTTTTCTCTGCCACAGCACAGACTCCTGTGGAGTGAAAGTGCGTTACTGGTGGTGTGATCTAGTTTTGCAGATGGATATACAATACATTGGCTGGTCACAATATTGTTTTCACAGACTGGCTTTTTTTAGGTTATTTTGACAAACCCTGTTTGGACTCATTGTTAGCAGCAAGAGGCTAGCAATGGCTAGCAGCCCCACAGCAGTCTGTGCTGCGGCAGAGAAAAATAGTTCTGTGATTTTCTGATTGTGAAATCCCCCGTTAGGACTCATTGTTAGCAGCAAGAGGCCTAGCAACAGAGCTCACCGTTTCAACCAACAGGAAAGGACCAGCCAAGTCTGGAAATGGGTTCATGGATGAGGTAAGTGTAAAATGTCCCGGTCATAATCCAGCTAACTCTAAACCTGCAACTTTGCAGGTTTAAGCTTAAGGATCTGATGCCCTGGTAACAAGTTTGACTAAATTTTAAGCTTGCTTTGAGGAACAGAAAATCCCAGGCTTACGTTAAGTTGTTAACAAACATATCCAGCTAACTCAAGTTATCCACATACAAGAAACGAGGCCCTGGGCTTTGTATGTTTGTGTACGACTTCATAGCTTGGCCTGGGGGGCGCTGCTGGGACAGGGGTACAGATGCTGCCGTAGAAAAGCCAAGATCTTCTCCCAAGAGTGTTCCTGAGCGTCTGCATGTGGTTTGGTCTCTCCTCCCCACAGCAACACCACTGCAAAACACACACACACACACACACACACACACACACAGAGCTATATTTGAAAGGACATTCCATTATACACAGTATTCTTACTCTTATTTACTTATTTTGTTTTTGTATCTTATGTCTAAAAACTGTCTTGAAAGTGTGTCTCTTACTGTGTCAGTGTCTACATTATGTTTTTATGTTTTATGTTGCACCAGAGAGACTGGCGAACAAGACTTTTTGTTATACTGGACTGGTATAATGACAATAAAATTGAATTGAATTGAATTCCATAACTAATAATACCTAACCCTAAATATAAATCCATCCCCAACATGGCTTTCTCTGTTATGACCACTGAAACATCTCCAGTTTGTAGGATTTCGTACGATATGTAAGGCAGCTGAGTAAGGCAGTCCGCATAGACATGCTTGAAGTAAGAACACATTCGCATAGACATGCATACCAGAGTTAGACTGATATGGCCTTTTGAACTCTGATACTGATATAAACTTAACCTCCTTGGCGGAGGTTGGCGGTGTGCCTTATAGTGCCGATACTCAATATCTTGAAATGTGATCTGTTTTAGTTTTTTTTGTATTCAGTGTTTCCACCAATTTTATTCCTGTCAGGGTGGAAAAGCCTCTGAAACTGCATTTAGACCATCATGTGACACTAAAACGCTCCACTGAACCCCAAACTAATTAAATTGTTTCAGGGTTTGCCAGTTCTTGATGATTAAATTACTGCCTTTAAATGAAGAATGAATAATAATAATAATAATAATAATAATAATAATAATAATGATAATTAAAGCTGCAAGCAGCGATGATTGGGCCCTCGCACTTTGCGCACGTCGGGGTGTGCCGCAGCCGCGGCGTCGTTACTGGACACTGACCGGTCGATGCGGCTATGAATTTTCAGGATAAAACATGTCATTTGCTTTTGGCAGTAGGTGGCGCTACGTCTATGATTCAAAATTGGCCTGTAGATGTCTTCAGGCCAGGACTCTGATCAAACGTGTGAAGTTTGGGGCAGATTTGACCATGTACAGCCGAGTTCCAAACCACTTCCTGTGTTGCCAGTAGGTGGCGCTATGACTGTAACGGAATATTGGCCTGTAGATGTGCTCAGGCCGGGACACTTATCAAACATGTGAAGTTTGGGGCAGATTTGACCATGTACAGCGGAGTTACAAACCACTTCCTGTGTTGGCAGTAGGTGGTGCTATGACTATAACTGAATATTGGCATGTAGATGTCTTCAGGCCGGGACTCTCATCAAACATGTGAAGTTTGGGGCAGATTTGACCATGTACAGTGGAGTTACAAACCACTTCCTGTTTTGCCAGTAGGTGGCGCTATGACCATAACTGAATATTGCCATGTCGATGTCTTGAGGCCATGACACTTATCAAACATGTGAAGTTTGGGGCAGATGTGACCATGTACAGTCGAGTTACATAGCACTTCCTGTTTCGTGGCGAAACATGGAAATTCGACGCCTCGCCACGCCCACGCTGTTGGACGAAAACTCAAGCTTATACTAACTTTTAATCGTCAAGGTCTGTTATATACGCTGACCAAGTTTGAGGTGGATCCGATTAACCTCCTAGGAGGAGTTCGTTAAAGTATGACCCCTGTAAATGGCCAAGAATGCCACAATAAATGCAAAATGGCTGACTTCCTGTTGGGTTTAGGTCATGGCACCCATTGACTTTTTTTTTTAAGTCTGGACATGATACATGTGCCTACAAAATTTGGTACATGTAGGTGAAACGTACTGCGAGGGGTATTTCGTTGAAATTTTGTAGGGGGCGCTATTGAGTCATTTTGCCACGCCCATGCGCAAGACCCATAAAATATATAATTTTTCACCACTTCTGAGGTGTGTGCAAAGTTTGGTGAGCTTTCGAGCACCTTCAGCCCCTCAAAAATGCGATTCATTCGGCAGAAAAAGAAAAAGAAAAAGGAAAATAATAATAATTCCTTGAAATACAATAGGGCTTCGCACCGGTCGGTGCTCGGGCCCTAATAATAGGAGGACAGTGACACACATGCACAGAAAGTCTTGCACAATCAGACATCCTAAAGGGCAGTTTTTATGATCTATACCATGGGGCAGATCTATAGCATGGGCAGCGATTTATGATCGCTGCCCATGTTGGATCGTCGCAACATGTTGTTTATACTTCAAGCGATTTGTCATCGTTGCGATGGCCGTTAACTTAAATTGACATAGTTGACTTAAATTTGATTTAATTTTGACCCCATCGCTTGGTGTCATGACAACATTATGGAACGTTCTTATCCTAAAGTCAATTAATTCTCTGAGCTCAAACTAAACAGTAATCAACAGCAATGGAAGACCATACATTTGTAGAAAAATAATAAACACAATGACAATGTTGCCGTGCCTATATGCTACAGAACGGGCAGCTTACAAAGATGGAATTAAAAAGGCAAAATCCTGGGCAGCAGGACCACCACCGATGGTATATCACAGCTGTTTAGCCTGGATAATAATAAATGTTAGCCTGCCGACAGATTGAAACATTTCATTTGAAATGTTTGAATCAAGCATGAACATGGCTGGCTAGTAATAAAAGATAAGCTTCTCTGTCCAACCCATGAGAAAATATTAGAATACCCCCCCCTCCCAAATCATGTAAAACTGACGAGTGCAAAAAAACGCCACTAGATGGCAGTATGCGCACACAGCTACTCCTGTTCCTGTCTTGTCTTAGTAAAAGCCAAAAGCCCAAAGCCCATTCAACAACACAGAATGGACTGTAGACTAAAACATACTCCGAGTAGACAATGTATGCTATTTCTCTAGACCAGGATAAATAAAACAGATTAATTTGAATTATTATTATTTAATTATTTATTATTAATTAATTATTTAATTATATATCTTATTTAAAAAGAAAGAGGGAAAAAGAACTTTGGAAAAGCTGTTACATATCTATTCTGCAGACTGGTGATAGTCACAGTCATCATATTTACAAACTGTATTACTATTTTCCTTTCAAATGGTTACATTTTTAGTTAGTGCAAGTAAAAAAATATTCCATTACATGGCATCAATAAAAGCAGATTATGCAGTAGCTGTGGTTGGCGCACGGTGGAGGCTTGTAGGCTCCAATTCGCTTTCAGAATGGACACAACAATAAACTTCACAACCTGGGAATATTTGCATTACTTTGAACAGATCGAAGAAGAGGGTAAGAACATTGATAACCATTAGCTGGGCATCAGGGAACTGAAAGCACTTGCCAATGTGTTGTGAGCGCTATCTGCTGTTTATTTTTTAGACCAGACATGATTAATCAAGGCTGCCTCTGTGATCATACTAGTTTGCCATAAAGACGATCAGACCCCGAATAAATGAAAGCTACCTTGTTTTAGATAACAGTAGATAACAGTAGTGTACTCAGTGATGATTTCTATACGAGTGAGGACGTCACCAGAAGACATAAAGGCTGTTAAGTTTTTAAGTCGGTAACCTGAAAGCACTCTGAGTTCTATTGAGTTACTTTTAATATTGACTTAGTAAAGCAACTAGTTGCTATATAAAGCTATAGTAAAAAGCAACTAGAAAAGGCTAAATTTTCTAAAGAAAATTTAAGTGTGCTTGCCGCCCTTGCAATGCCCCTGCCCTTAGACTTGGCGTTCACTAGCTTTGCTAAGCGGTGCAGCATTGCAATTGTTAGCATTTTGACAGACTAGACTCAGTAAACAGAGCCAGTTGCATTCAAAGGCACTGGGAAACTTTTCTCATCACTGCACAGCAACATGTTTGGTATCGAACGAAACTACAGATTCCCAGCTTTCCAAGGATCCTAAACGCATCACAAAGACGGTGCCGAGACTGACAGAAAGCGCATGTGGGGAACTCATGGTCTCTGTCGCCATCTGCTGGCTGTGTCGAAGCACTGACATGAATGAGCTCGACCATTTCATTTCATGTCATTTTATACAGTAAGGTCAAGTTTTAAAAAATGCTGTCATCACATTGAAATGGTTACTATGAGGCCATATTTCATCACACATGAATGCAATTGGGCTCTTTGGATTCACAAGAGTCTCAGCTTTGCAGCCATACCCAATTTCTACAATTCCATGACTGTTTAGGTACCACAGTGTGCAGAAATAGGGAAAGAAAAAAAGGCGAGAATAACATCTTTTCACTGCATGCAGAACACTGTGTCTTTAGTACCCTGGAGCTCATATACCCTATGTAGCTGACATATGTCAGATATGGCTGTAAAGCTAAGACTCTTGCGGTTCTAATGAGCCATTCAGATATCTTAATGTGAGAGGTCAAGGGACCCGTTTGAAAATAGTCATGCCCATTTACCTTTGTCAAAAACTTCGCCGACTTTGGAGCTATGTTACATAACATGGCTGGTACCTACGTATTCGTCTGGATGTCTAGTTTCCGTTAATAAAAAAAGCTCCGCTCTAGCTTAAAAACTGAGCTCGTGAGAAGCTCCGTTAAGCATCGGCCGACGCGCAGAAACCACCATACTCTGTGTGTGTACCGTAGCTTCAGTTAGATTCAGCTACTGTGTGTGAGAAACCAGACATACCTCCCGATCTCCGCAGCGCGGTCCGTCTGTCCCAAATGCATCAAGCCAGCCATTAAAAACTCTGCACTAGACTTTTAATATACAGAATAAAAGTCCAAATACATCCATACTGATCTGATTCTACCTTAGCTTCAGCTACTGTGTGGGAGCCTCCCGATCTCCGCGGAGAAACAAGGACAAAACCAAACTTAAATCTCTGGCTCTGTGATCCTGTGATTGAGTCCACACGGTTCTCAGGTTCTCATCCTTTTACAATGGGTGTGTATTGCGTCTAAAAATGCCATTTAATCATTCATATCTCAAAGAGCTTATGATGGATCTCTTAGAAAAGTAATAGCACACGATTCCTCAATGAGCCGCACATTTTGATGTCTAATATGTCTATGTACTGTAAAAACTGTAGGAGGAGATGCATCCTAAACTTTCGTCCATAAGAAGAATAAGAATAAAAAGAATAATAAGTATGCAAGATAGTAAGAGTGTGCTCTGCCTACGGCAAGCACACTAAAAATAATAATAAGTATGCAAGATAGTAAGAGTGTGCTCTGCCTACGGCAAGCACACTAACTAGTTGCTATATAAAGCTATAGTAAAAAGCAACTAGTTGCTATATAAAGCTATAGTAAAAAGTAAAGCAACTAGATGATTTTCTGCCTCTATGTCTTGATGCTTTCTATAATCGCTGTAGTGTTTATACTTTTTATGAGCAACAGCGTCCAAAATCAAAGTCGAGCGATGATGGGATGTTGGTGACTTTGTAGCGATGTCCATCAGGTGATCATAAATCGCTGTACTATAAACTGCCCTTTAGCCAGATGACCAATGCTACAAAATAATTACAAAATATGTGAGAGTGTGTATGTGTACCATTTACGTACCTTTCTGTCGTGTGTGCTGCACTATGAAATTACTAGCTTTGATGTGGGGTGTGTAGGGCGGCTCAATGAGATGTCCAGCATCGTGGTAAGTGACTGTGGTAAGCAGGTGCTCATTGCCCGCTGCACGCATCATCTTGGCTATCTGAGGGTCAAAGGTCAGAGGTCAGTCTCAGGTCAGTTTTACTCAACCATCACAACTCATTACACCAAAATGAAGCCTGCCTCTGAATCGAAACAGCACAAACAGAACCTGTGTCTATTACACTGGCTGGCCCTGCAAAACCAGAGGTGCACAGGCCCAAAAACCCAATGAGCTCGCACTCGCAAATAGAAGAAAAAAATGCTCAAATTGGATGATTTTATTCTACATCTGATCAATGAAGTGATGTGCTAAAGTGAACAACTGCAAAACCAGGGCGTAGTCCTGCAAATTTAAAGTTTTCCTGTAAATAGATGGTCATTTTGGTACTCTCCACCACCGATTGATACTGTATAACACACAGTGTTGGGGAGTAGCGTCGCTACAAGTAGTGTCCAAAGCTAGTAGCGGTGCTACTAGTTTAACTACATTTCTCTGTAGCGTGGTGTTGCTGTCGCTGTTTTTGAATCAAATAGCGTCTTCAGTAGTGAAGCTGTTTTATTGATCAACTAGTGCGGTAGCATCCACAAAAGCTACATTTTCCCAAGCATTTCTAAAGCTCGAGCGCAGCGGAGCTTTCTGCTGTGGTCTGGAATAAAACTGCTAAGGACAGGTACGTGACGCCAGCGCCATACGTGGAGGAATTGTGTCTGTATAGCCGATGGAAGCACTTCCGTATGACGGTGACATCACATACCAGTCCTTGTTTTTATTGCCAAATTGGTATTGTTATAAGAGCAGTTGCTCGCAAAGGCACTTGTTTTATAATAAACAACTGAACTGAAAATTTTTTTGCCTTCCTATTTGTTTGACTGACAGTTTTTCTTGATCACTGCAATAACATTGATTTGGCATGAAGTTGGTTCTATGTAAAAAAAAAAAAAAGAAGTAGCTTCGAAGCAAACTACTTTTGCCATGTTGCTCGTAGCTTAGCTAGCTACATTTCTCTAGGGGATAGCTTCAATGTAGTGGAGCTTCATTTAATGTAGAGTAACTGGTAGCTTAGCTCACTACATTTTCCAAGTAGCTTCCCCAACACTGATAACACAGTGATTCAACATATGGCCAGTTCATGAAAGCTTTTACATTTGCTGTTAGTGTCCGGTAAGTCTTTCCAAGGGAAAATCCTTTGGTGCACAGGAAGTCTCAAAGGGCTTTACATTGCATCATATACAGTACATGTCATATCGTATCACATGTACATACACATCATTAACTACATCATATACATACTATATATCATATACTATGTCATATACATAATTTTACTAGATCATATAAATCATATATCATCAAATACCATACTACACAAACACACCCATGCCTATGGGCAATTTAGGGTCTTCAATTCACCTGACCTGCATGCCTTTGGACTGTGGGAGGAAACCGGAGCACCCGGAGGAAACCCACACAAACACGGGGACTGCACACAGAAAGGACCGGGAACCCACAACCTTGACAACCGTGAGGCGACAGTACTAACCATTGAGCCACCATGCCGCCTTAGGATCAAGCAAGGTCATTCTAACATTATGTGGAACCTTCTACGTGTGGACCAGGCACTAGCCACCGTGTGGCCATTCCCCTACTGAGCACCACCGACCATCGAAGGGAATATACTATTTAGTGTACCCAATGTGTGGCCACCCCTCTAATGGCAGCTTCCAGACCAAAGGTAAGCTGCAGAAGACCAACAGCCCATTTCAGTCAGGAAAACTCACATATTGATATTAATAATATTTCTAAATGGTTATGACACGCAATAAGTTTTGGCGGAATTAGGCTGCGTTCACACAGCCTTTTTTCCCCAACTGCCAGTGCCCTTTTCTCATTAAAGCCGGTGTTTGTTTTTTTTTCGGCAGAGCACTTTCAAAAGTTGAGAGATGTTCAGCTTTTCAGTAAAGCAGTGGGTAACGTGAACCGCTTTTTTCTCAGCCAACCAATCGCGATGACGAAGAGGCCGTTTCCCCTAACAACAAAAAATATGCAGAAAGTCAAAGTGCCGGTGGAGAAATTGGTCGTTGTAATAAGTGAATTTCCGTTACTGCAACAAGGCACATAAAGGCAGTATGTGATTATACTGGACGTGTATTGGGAATATCTGGTAAGCCTTTGTTTGTTGCACAGCGCTCCAGGCAGCGCTTTTTCCACACAAAAAAACGCAATGTGTGGACGCAGCCTTAGACTTCAGTCACGGAGTACATAACCCTCCAAAGCAGCAGACCTAAGCCACCAAAATGAGTGTGCTGCAATTATGTAATGTAAGAAATGCAACCATGATCAATATGGAACAGTAGAATCTGCCTATAGTATGGGTGCTTGGACCAGCTTGGCCAATGGCTTACCTACCTAGTGGCCTATCCATCTATTTGAGCCTACTCATTAAATGCTACGCTGCACTTCTCACTTGAGCCAGCAGCTGCAGAGCACTCTCTGAACATATGGCAAGATATGCGCTTGCAGTATCTTGAATTAAGAGAAATATTCTACGCCACTTAATGCACCTAGCCCGAAGGCATGCTTTTAACTCAGATGAAGACCCTGGTAAGTTGATCATTTAATATATGTGCGCTTCTGTGGTGATGTAATGGAGATATGACCATCTATAGTGTATTTCTAGGGTGCTTTCCTGTGAAATACGCGCCGCGGCACGCGGAGACAATAGACCAGACGCCGAAACTGGCGCTCCAGATCGTGAGCCGCGAGCGGAGCTCCGTGCCGCAGCCAGTGTGGACGACCTGATCCATTAACATGGGTACTGAAAGGAAGCGGCCTCCGCTTCGGGGCCGTTCCGCGGCCGCTATGCGTCCTGTGAACCAGGCATAGTCTTTCTTTGACAAGCCTTTAGCGGACTAGGACAGCTCCTACAGCGACATCTTGAGCATGAGCAAAACAGCAAAAACAAAGCAGCAAGCCTCATGACAGCAGAACACAGCACCACAGTAGTAATGAGCCAGGAGGTAAGGCAAAAAATGCAGGAGCTAACAAAACGCTAATGAACAGAACCAAACTAATGAACAATACCAAACGTATGGTGAGCAGCAGCAACAACTGAGCAGCAGTGATAGGCAGTCTGAAAACCGTAGCAGCAACATGGCAATCTGTGAGAGACAGTGAGCTTCAATAGACCGCCTTATTGCGAGGGGGGCACTTGATAAGAGTTGCATGAGTAGCGCAACTCGAGTTGCCTGCCTGAACTAGCTTCACAGGCTTCGCTTCATTACTGGCCACACTGTTTGACTGACAAGTGATCTCTGTCAGTGTGTTATCTAGGAACAAAAATTTCAGTTTAAAAAGGCATACTGCGTAGGATTCTGTCGGTTGTAGCTTAAAAACACAACTTTCAAAGTTGACCCGTCCTCCCTAGCTCAACAAGATGCGAAGCGCCCCCTGAACGCAGTTGCCAGAATGGTACAAAACAGTACAAAATAAAGTACAAAAAAAAAAACTGAGACAAGACTCGTACCAAAACAAGATTGAATCTGGGGTTGCCTTTCACCCATCGGCGAGTATTGAAGGAGAGGATGGGGATGAAGAGCTGGTTGGACAGGTAGGCGCCGGTTAGCTTAGCTAGCTATATCAGCTTTTCTACTACAACACAGCTACGCTAACAACGGTAGCTAGCTGCCAGCTCACAACACTCACTAGCTCTGACCAGAACTCCAGTCACTCTGTATTAGAGTTCGGGGCCGCTACCGTAGCCAGTGGGCTTTTAGATATAAAACGATTTAGCAGTGGTTTTGGTTGCAGGCGGACACACCCACTGCCAAAAGGTTGACACCCAGAAACGTCCCAAATATTCAGAAATAAGAAAATACAGGCAGAAGGCAGGCTCTCTGCAGACACCAGTGGGCCATAAGTAATGACTGAGTAAGATCATTTTTGGATGAGTTTATGCTATTTCAAGGGGGAAAATCCTGCTCTGTATGCCTTTAAAATGAACATGAAAATGAAAAAACTGTAGACCCATCAGAATGACGATTTCTCATCTGAAAAACAGCGCATCAAGAAACGGCAACATTTGTAAGATGGCATCTAAAAGTGAATAGAGGCCTTAAAGTTTTTTCTCCAATCTCTTTGCAGCATCTATCCTCTCGGAATCAGGTGTGTGTGTGTGTGTGTGTGTGTATATGTGTGTTTGTACTCACATCTTCAGCAGACTCCACTGTGGCCCAGTTCTGATCATCATCACCACAGACCAATAACAGTGGACACTTTATCCTCCCCACCTAGCAGAGCATTAATCATGAGGAACAGATTAGAGGACAGATTTTTTTTTTGGTAATTTCTGCCTTTTTTATTAGGTATTTTTTTATTAAAGCTACACTAAGCGATTTTTCTGACCACTAGAGGGTGACAGCAACCGCAACACATTATGTAAACATACAGCAAAGCTACTGGGTGACAGCAGCCCTTAAGGACAAACCGTGCATAAAGGCTAATGGCTAAAATAAACGTACCTACGGACAACCCACAATGACAAGTGAAGAGGTAGGTAGTAAGTTTACTAGTTGAAAATGTTTACTCGCTCGCTTCATCGATTCGCCATTACTCGGGCCGGCTTTGACATGAAGCTTTAGAAAAGAGGTGAAAACAACACAGCTACTGCTGTGTGGCTATTTGTTTATATCATTACGTCTCACGGAAATCTCCACGTAGCACACGTTAGTTTCAGGATTGGTTACAGGGTCTAAAATCGCTTATTGCAGGTTTAAATGGGAAAGAGAGAGACAGGGGGGGATGACATGCAACAAAAGTCCTGGGCCGGACTCTAACCCAGGACATCATGGTTACATGGTATGTGCCTTAGACCACTGACCCACCAGAGCCCCTTCCACACATGCAGCCTGTTCTGTAAATTTACAGGCACAAGGCTCGTGTGTGAAAAGGATTTGATAAATCAGTTCTGCCAATTTCACTACTCAAGACATAACATTACTGGTAAAATTCTGTATCGACCTATGTGTGAACAATGCCAGACCATTACCGGCACAAGCACGCACAACGTTAGGACGCTCTGTTGTTGAACTGTAGGAGGGAAATACAAACCACTACACAACGGGCTGTAGCTTTACTTTTTGGATGTCAAACTCAAACTCTTTCAATCTGACCATTTTCATGCCAAAAGATCCCAGAAAATTCGAAGCATTCAGGTAGATTCACCCAGATTGTTTTACGAGGCCAATTTGCAAATTTTTTGAGCCTCAGTTGCTTGAGCTAAGAGCATAGAGTTTTCGTCTTATTCACTATGACGTTTATGCAAATCAAGTTGTGATGCAAACAAGTCCTCAAAAGTAGCTCTGTACAAGCAAATAGTCCTTTCACCACCAACTGCAAGCACAAACCGCTTCAGCTGTAAAACTAATCCACCAAGGCTGGCACCCTTGCGTCCTAAAGCCCCTTTCTAATTTGAGCGCCCTCTGATCTGGTCTGAGATTCTAGAATAAAAAACCCTCCCCCTTGCTGTCTGACTTGAGTTGATGTTAGTGCTATAGTTTTCAATCTTGGTTTTTATTCTAGCCATCTAATCACGGACTGATTTACACCTGTGACGTCACATGAATGCAACTAACTAGTTGCATTAACCTCCAATTCATTTTTGCGCTGTGCCGGGACTCTGATGTGGACTGGGCTAACTATCTGGGGTTCAAATTAAAAACATCTCATAACACTGACCCCAACAGAAGGCATCATCATTTTTTTATCATTTATTTTTAACATAACCATTAGTTTCTATCGATATGTCTGTTTCAGAACGATAGTTTATACATGTTCACCTCTGCCCCTTTAGTGAATCTGGATCTCTGAGTTTCCCACTGATTCAATTCTACAATAAATATGTAGTCACACACACTGCATCATATCAGATGTGGACAATGAGGACAATATTGGCCCGATACATTGGCAACCTAATATATCAGTCTAACTCTAGTGTGTGATAAGAGTACATATACTTACATCCACTTTCTTGCTGGGGTCAGAGGGGATTGGTAGAATCATGTCACGCCATATCATACGGTTCTGCTCATCCACACGTACCTTGTGAACATTCCTGACGAGACAAGCGGTTGTTCCTGTTACTCCTATTACAAAACGCTGTGTACTGTATTTATGTTACCGCGAAGCAGGACACCTACTTGTTGACCTCTTGAAATGCAACAAAGACGGACTCGCTGATTGAAAGGACATGGCTGCCGCTGATACAAACACAGCAACGGGGCTGGAACAACACACAATGATACACTATAAGACACTGGTTCTCCACCATGTGCCATTAAGGCCCAAGAGAGTCTGCAGGTTTTCATCCCAACCAAACACTACAGCCACTGATTTCACTGACTAGTTCCTCCTCTGTGGTTGAAGGTGTGTTAGTGGAATCAGCTGCTGTAATGTTTGGTTCAATTGAAAGCCTGCAGACTCTCTGCCCTCCATGGTACATGTTTGAGAACTACTAATACAAGGTCAAACAAAAGAACATCTCCAGGATGTTTTCTGTTACTTACACTGATTAAGTTGCTGTAAGCTGCCATAGTGAGGGTCACTGCTGTGCCGAGGGAAAGACCACAAATCCCAACTCTGTCACTGATCACTAGAGGATGCTCCTGGATAATAGTAAATGCTTTCTGTAGGGAGGTAGATAATGGTGATATGACAGGGAAGGAAACAAAACATTACATCATGGGATCTGCAGGTTTCATGAAGCCAAATATAAAACTCTAAAAACTGCTACCTGGAATTGTATTTGAGTCCTAAAACTATAAATAACCGTTATTAGATAGCATTAAAAATGTCTTAAAAAGTTATATATTTAAGACAAAGGACACCAGCAAAGTAAATGTTTAGGGACATAATGTCCAACATGTTTTTGTGCTTCCTGCTTTCCAGCAGGCTTTCCAGCAGGCAAGGAGCAAAGCAGAAAGCGTCTGGTCGCCCGATCAGATGCTTTCTGCTTTGCTCCTTGCCGCACTGCTCAAAACTATGAGTGGGGGTTCCTGTTAATTACTATTTCTACAGGATTAAAGTGATCAGAGGTCGTGATCACTTATTTTCAAACTTATTTTCCGGATAGAGTTAACTGCAGTGTGGTGTGTGGATAACCCATGGCTCCCCTCGGATCAGAGTCTTCAAGATGCATGGACTGCTTTCGACTGTTACAGAAGATTGCTGTACTTGAAACCAGGATTCTCGCATTGGAAAAAGCTGGAGAATTTCATGACACACTACAAATGTCTCCTATCGGTGAGCTGATACAACCTAGCACAGCAACACAACCTAACACAAGTTTGGCGTAAAGCCCAAGCATAAAGGCAGAACTGTAGTCCAGCATGGAACACAGCTAAGGAAGCCAGCTCATTCGACACCGGGCACCTGCACCAGCAGACAGCCAACTAAAGATGCAAAAAATCAGAGACTGCAGTCACCATCAACCTTACAACTGGAGAACAGGTTTGAACCGTTACAATATCTGCATGAATTAGAAACAGAGGGCACTGCTGACCAGAGAACAAGGACGGATTATGGTGCGCACAGAGGGAGAACGACCAAAAAATCCTTCCCTTGTCTCTGACATTTTAAGCCAAGCCTCTGATGCAAAATGTGAGGAATTTGCGAACTTTTTTAAAAAACAAAATCACAACTATCAGGGCTAGTATTGCTTCAGGTGCTGGTAATTTCAATAATCAACCTTGTAAAAGGCAAACATCCATGAGGGCATTTACTAGTATTTCTGTTGCAGAACTTTATAAGACTGTAATAGAGAGCAAATCTTCCACCTGCTCCCTTGGCCCTGTCCCTACTAAATTTTTTAAGAGGGTTTTCAATAGTGTTTCAAACTCTGCTCTGAAAATCATTAATACATCACTTGAGACTGATTTTTTTTGTTGTGAAACCGCTGTTGAAGAAATCACATTTGGACTGTGGGGTCCTAAGTAACTACAGGCCCATATCAAACCTGCCTTTTTTTTTTCTTTCTATTTTACTTGATTTGATTCATTTAATGCAATGCATTTTGCTTGTTCTTTTATATGATTTTTTTTTCTTTTTATCTGTCTTTTATCTGCCTTCTACTGATGTAAAGCACTTTGAGCTGCATGTTGTGTATGAAAGATGCTATACAAATAAAGGTCATTATTATTATTAGTATTATGTTGTATTAATCCTGTTCTGTATTAATCTAACAGTGGACATGCATGTGGAAGTACAGTAATATAATACAACATAAGAAAATAAAACCAACACTACTACCAGTCCCATTCACATATTTTGGTGAAACTACAATTACTACAATTTATGGCATTTGCCTTATTTTGTTTGTCTTACTTCCCGACTAAATATCACAGAATGGAAAAAATCTGTCAATACCTCTATCCAACTTTATAGCTGCATCAAAATGAAACTTAATTAAAAAAGAACCTACACAACATATTGAAAAAATAACCCACTCATTAATATCTGTATTCAAGATATTTGAATGCTGTTTAAGGCCTTAAATGGTGAGGTGAAGGTCATTCATTTCCAGCAGTACTGGGTAACAGTTCACACACCTGGACTCTGTACTCACATAACATTTCAGAACAATAAAACACCTGATACACTAGACACAGAGTGAGACAGAGAATGAGAAGGTGGAAAAGTAAGAGGTAAAAAAACAACACACACCTCAAAATAGCTTAACCCTATATCTGTCCCGAGCTCATCGGGGGAAAGATACTCCAGCGCCATAGAAACATAACCATGGGATGCCAGCAAGGCAGCACGATACTCCACCAGCCCTCCGCCCCCTCCCCACATATCCAACACCCCAGGGAAGGGTCCCGGACCTGAGGCAAGGCGGAAGAGGACACTATAAGCTTACTCTGAAAAAAAACCGAATCATTTCATACAAATAAAACGAGGGTTCCCACCATGATCCTGATGTAAAATTCCATGACTGTTCCACAACTTTCCATAACTAAGTCGAAGCGCTTCCATGACCTAAGAATATTCTTCCTTCCTTGTCAGTGAATGTTGTTTATCTAAAAGAGTGAACAGTCTGGTGTCCACTCCAGCAAATTCCTATAAAGTGACCCATTTGCAAAATTTGCCCTGGAGAACTGATCAAATTCCCTGACTTTCTGGAATATACATCTCAACATTTTTGATAAAAATCTTTTTGGGATAGAACAAAGCACAACCTGATTTCCTAAAATCAGTGAACTGCCCCCTTTCAGAAACTAATGATTGTATAAAAAAAAATCAAATGGACAAAAGTATACACCACTGCCTCCTCAATCAAGATCAATTTCAGAATTTTATCCACATTTGCAGTTAAATATTTTTATACAACCATCTATTTCTTAAAGGGGATACTTTACAGATTTACTAAATCATCATTGTGCTTTGTTACACTCTGGTCAAAAACTAAGGCCCTTTTGATGCTTTGCTGGTCTACCAACTGAAAACCCTGTAGAGCTCTCTGAAATTAAGTGAAGATGTGAATGAGAGTGGAAACATGTCTTTTTGGATGATGCGAACGTACCTGGGGGTATAAAGAGGGTCCCTCTGACTCCTCCCTCTCTGACGTCTATCCTCTGGACGCCTGGTGCCATGTACCATCTCTCTGTGACTACTGAGGCCATGGGAAGACGCTCCCTGAAGCCCTCAACAACATGTCCTCTGTACACAGAGATTAACACCACCATGGGGGTGCGGATATCCATCTTCCTCATCCTGAGAGGCAAAAAGGCAGAGCAAGGAGCTTCTTTTTAACCATCGCAGTATGCAACCTTCGACAATCCAATCAAACACTTTGTTAGTATATTATTTCTTACAAAAATGATAATGAGCGAACCTTTGTGATGCCACAAAGTTACAAACGGCTGTTTAGAGGCTCGCTTTTCTAATATGGATTGTGTGGATTTAGTTGGCGACCGTGTGTTTTGATACTTTCACCATGTTTAGATAGCACATCCAACTCCGTTATAATCAAAGGGGCAAGGGAAATCCATGATATGGGACCTTTAAAAATCTTCCTGTGTGTTGGCAGCCTTACAGCCCTGCTCCACTACAGCCATCGGCCGTCAGCCATCGAAGGAATGATTCCTTTACCAGTAGTGAAAGATGCTCCACTGTTCGCGTTGCGTTCGCGTTGTGTTGCGTTGGCGTTGTGTTGCGTTGCGTCCGATGGCTGCGCCCAAGTGAAAAAATAGCCGAGGTTCAATTCTCGATGGCTGACGCATGCGTTCTCATTGAAATATTCTCCCTCATTGAAATAAAGTTGAATTGATTGTTTTCTGGTGTATCCATTCAAAAGTCAACGCACTCTGTGGAGCAGGGAGAACGTCACGTTGGCACAGCGCTGATGGCAATGTGACGCGACGCTGGTAGTGGAGCTCTAATGTTAGAGGGAACTGTTAATGCGTTACCTGAGGCCTGTCCGGCTGCCTGGGACAGGGCGCATACTCCACAGCAAACCCATGGTTTCTTTTCCTGTGTATGTTCCTCCAATACTCGAATCCTCAGAAACTACAAAAGCAATAAAATCTTGACTTACAACAACAGTTATGTATAGTTTGGTAACAAGTACACTTACATCTACAAAAGACAAACAAAAGTAGACTATGGAATGTATGCTTGATTTTCAAGCTGGCTTCACACATGTAAGGAATAAAATGAATATTGTGCTTTTTATATGAATAACATACTCTGGGGCGAATTCACAAAGAATGGAGTGCGGCCGCTAATAGCACCATGAATTGCGTATCATTTGCAACCGCTATTTGCTCCGTCTCAAGGACCGATTCACAAAAGATATTGCGCTAATGATATGCCAGCGCAAACACGCCCATAACCTGTTGTAACTGAGTGCAATTTGCCCCTGTTTTGCGTCTGATTGCAATTATCAATGTGGCAAAGTATAAACGTTGCCTTTGCTCCAAGAACACAGTAGGCAGGACAATGGCAGAGAGAAAGAGAAAAATGAAATTTTTAGACCGCGAGCTGCAAGTCCTGACGGATGAGGTGCAGAGGTATTCCTCAAAACTTTAACCGGGACTGCGAGAAACCATATTTGGGATTTAATATCCCAGTCTGTGAGTGCTGTTGGTGTTTCCAAACGCACACCTTCAGACTGCAAAAGAAGATGGCATGATTTGAAGTGAAGAACAAAGGAGAATGTAGGGGAGCTTTATTAATTTATTTTTCATGACACAATTGCATCCTGTCACTGCATCCTTTGTTTGTCATTACATCTCACTGCATCCCAAAATAAACTAGAAGGGCAATCGGAGAGCGCAGACCTCTGCCAAGGCCAATCCAGTCTTCTATGATATGCAAATGTGCAAGCGCAACCAATATACGGATCCGCTCCAAAATTTAATGGGGTTCTTCCTTGGCCCATGCTACACCCTTCCACCAAGTTTCATGAAAATCGGGCCAGTAGTTTTTCCGTAATCCTGCTGACAGACAGACAAACAAACACACAAACAAACGCACCGAAAACATAACCTCCTTGGCGGAGGTAATACTGTAAATGAGTTTGAGCGGGGCTGTCCATGGTGCTGAATCTTTTGGCCAAAATAAGGCCCACTGTGCTGACTAGTGAGATAAGTGAAAATATTTTCAGAGTGAGAAATTGAGTTGTATTGATTGTTTGGTTGTACTGATTTATTTGCTTTTGTTTGTGAAGCAATCTGTGTTAAAGTTCTATAGTAATAATAATAATAATGTCAAAATATTATTTACAGACAATTTTATTTTTTAGGTCACACAAAGGTGGAATTGTTGCAGAGACATTTGCAAGGTCAATTCAATTCAATTCTCAGTTAAAATCAACAAGTGATATTCTCCTTGGAAATATCCGCTCACGAGCACGCCTGGCATTACGATGCCTTCGCCTAGCTACAATCACTGCTGCCATGATCACTGGAAAGTCTGGGCGTGACACCCCTTATAAATGCGCTTCAATTACCACCAACTCTCTGAAGACGCTAATAATTTCACTCTAACTGCGTGTGGCAACTAGCGCCGATCTTTGTGAATTGGACTGTTTTTGCAGTGAGGCTCATTTGCATAGAAAGGGGCCAATTTTGCGGCAAATGTATGCATATTACCTCATTTAAATACGTGCAAATAGCACAGGAGCACCGAGACGCTATTTGCGTGGCAGTGCAGTTAGCGGTGCATTTCACCCTTTGCGAGTGCTTTGTGAATTACACAGTTTCTTTTTGTCTTATTTGCACAGGTTTAGCGTCAGCAAAAAAATAAGACAGACTCATGCCTTCTGCCTCAGACTTCTCATTGGTCGGATGAGTTTCCACACATTTCACTTCACATTCAAATGAGAATAGCAGAGGAATGGGGCTACCGCCATTTCTGAGATTCTGACATATCCTGCTTTGGCCACCAAACGTGGTGATTTATTTGTATTACTTCTAAATAAATGTTAATTCATAAAAGTTACCTACTGCAGCTTTGAATGTACCTAAATATCCTGTGTTCTTTAACCACAGCCATCAAATCAGCTCTAAGGATTTTTGTTTGAAGCCATCACTTAAGCAATTTGGGCTTAAGCAATGTTTCCTGAGGGCAAAAAATCCACAAGCAAAGATTTCAATTAGATTCAAAAATATTTTACTTGTTCAAGAGGAACCAAACCTACCAGTCACTGTGCCTCTATCATCACTGACATAGTGGCCATAGGCCTCCCAGTAGTCCTTGTCCTCAGACTGGTGAAGGGAGTGCAGTGTTACTGGAAGTCCTGGAGGCAGATTCTCCACCATCACTTTGAACTTGTTATCCACAAGACCCCGTGTGGGGAAAACAGAGAGAATTGGAGTGACAGTCCCAGACATAGTTGATGATGGTCTGTGGAGAAATGCAAATGAAACATTTGCAAGGGATACAGTTTAATTAGTGAATAGAATATAGACATATATATTAGAGGACATTTCGCTATATACATTTTTTACACTGTATATAGTATTAGGCTGGCAGTAGCAAATTCACACCATGTAGAGGAAGCAACATTTCAAAATCTGTCAATTTAAAGGAAAATTCCACCCTCGGATACTTTTATACTGTTATATATCATCAATCTGTGTTGTTCAATGCATGAACAATGATGCACTGAAGTGTTTTAATTTACCTTTTTGTTGTATCCGCTTTCCCTCAACCTGCCTCTTCTGCTTAGTTAGTAATTTCCTAGATTTACCAAAATGACTTTCAACAACCCTGGAGAACTTCCCTGGGCTTGTTGCATCCAGCCATTGGTTTTACTTGTGAAGACTTGGAAATAGCAACAAAGAAAACAATAGCAATGTAACAGCAAGAGAGTGGGAGTTTCCAGTCAGGAAGAAGCAGGAAGAAGTCAAAGTCACCCGTTTTTCCTGATGCCTTTAAAACCGCTGTTGTGAAACTGCTGTTGAAGAAATCACATTTGGACTGTGGGGTCCTAAGTAACTACAGGCCCATATCAAACCTTCCTTTTATAAGTAAGGTACTTGGAAAAAGTGGTTTCTAACTAAATTAACAACTTTTTAAATGAAAACAACATTCTGGAGAAGTTTTAGTCAGGTTTCAGAGCCAACCACAGCACAGAAACTGCTCTCACCAAAATAGTCAATGATTTGCGACTTAGCACTAATGCCAACAGGGTCTCAGTTCTGGTTCTTTTGGACTTGAGTGCAGCATTTGACACCATCGACCAACTGGGTTGTTCTCTCTGAATGTGTCCTAAACTGGTTCAGAACTTACATTATAGGGAGAAAATTTTTCATCTCTCTTGGAGATCATTTATCAGAGAAACATGATCTAACTTCTGGTGTTGCACAAGGAAGCTGTCTTGGTCCCCTGCTTTTCTCACTATACATGCTTCCATTAGGTGATATTATCAGAGAACATAATGTCAATTTCCATAGCTATGCTGATGATGCACAACTATACATTTCTGTAGAGCCAAATCATGCAAATGCCTTAAGCTCCCTCACTACTTGTCTATTGGCTATTAATGATTGGATGAGTACAAATTTCTTAAAACTGAATGCCCAAAGTCAAAAGGGAAGAACTCTCCACAAGACTTGAGAACATGAATCCCTGGATCAAACCAAAAGTAACAAGCCTGGGTGTTATCTTAGATTCTGATCTAAGTTTTAATTCCCATATAATCAAGGTGACCAGAACAGCATTCTTTCATCTTAGAAATATTGCCAAGGTGCGGCCCTTCCTGACCCAGAAAGATGCTGAAAAGCTAACTCGGGCGTTTGTTACAAGTAGACTGGACTACTGCAATGCCCTCTTTACCGGCCTCCCTAAAAAGTCTATTGAGAGGCTTCAGCTTATCCAAAACTCTGCAGCTAGGCTTTTAACAAAAACAAGGAAGCAAGAGCATATCACTCCGGTTTTAGCTGCATTGCAATGGCTCCCAGTGTCCTTTAGAATTGATTTTAAAGTTATTTTATTTATTTTACAAAGCTTTTAATGGCTTAGGACCGGCCTACATTACAGAATCCCTGTTGTTCTATATTCCATCAAGAGCCCTCAGGTCTTCTACTGCTGGTTTGTTAGAAGTACAAAACCCCACTCAAAAGATGATTGGGGATGCAGCTTTTTTTAACTATGCTCCTAAACTGTGGAACAACCTGCCAAAGAATATTAGAGAGGCGGGCTCTGTAAGCATTTTTAAAACGACTGCTAAAAATGTATCTTTTCAGCATAGCTTTTAAATAGCCTTCATTTTAACTGTTTCTGTTCAGGATCCCAACAGAGCTGACACGGGCAAGTACGAATTTTCTTTCGTCTTGTCTGGGTAATGCTTACTTGCGCATGAGTGAACACTATATGTGGGGGGGACAGAGCTTTACCCTGTATGATTCTCATCCATCTGTGGATGGTGAGGTTTTTGACCAAGAGGAGAATCTATGATTCTCGTCTGCCTTAGGCAGTGAGATCTGACGTAAATATCAGATCAAGAGTAGAATCAGGAAGGACAGGGGAAAAGAAAATTAAAGAAAAACATATGAGTTCACTCACAATGTGCATCTAAAAGTGGGAGTATTTGTTGTGTTCTTTTATCTTTCTATTTTACTTGATTTGATTCTTTTAATGCAATGCATCTTGCTTGTTCTTTTATATGAATTTTATCTTTTTATGTCTTTTATCTGCCTTCTATTGATGTAAAGCACTTTGAGCTGCATGTTGTGTATGAATGGTGCTATACAAATAAAGGTCATTATTATTATTATTATTATTATTATTATTATTATTATTATTATTATTATTAATACTTAGGACATTGTGGAGAAAGTTCTTCTCAAGTTGTCTTGGAGAAAATGATCTTCTCACAAAAGTGAGCACAAAGATGCTTCCTTACAGTTTGAGATGGGCTGTGTGCTTGATGTTGCGCACACAATCAATTAAGACACACAACTGTTCATTTTCCCAGCTGTTTCAAATGGCCCTGTAAGTTATAGCTATCATTCCCACAATTAATCTTGGGCTTCCCATTCATTCTCATCGGCCAAGTTACCATCCAATGCAACCTCGGCTGACAAGTAAACTTGCAGGATCTTTATCCGCCCTCTGTACTTGTGTTCTTTTGTTTTGGAGTAGTAGAGGCTTGTCTGTACATCCCAAAGCACTGTGAACATGAGATGGCACTCTATAAACTTTTGACCCTGGTTCCAGAACACAGGACCCTTTCTCTGTTTTATCTCTCACTCTTTCTATTGTGCCACAGTGAACTTGAAAGTTGTCTTATAGCATCAGGAACAGCCTGCATCACTAGTTCCAAACACTAAGATAATGGACCTGTTTGGGTGGTTATCCTTCAAAATAAAAGCGTGAAGCTGTAATAGCTTGTAGGTGAAAAGACATGAACACAAAATAAAATAAAACACTTCAAACTTACAATGGAATAAAAATGTAGGTCTGTGTGTTGCCTTAGTCCATATATTAAAATTCCTTGGTTTACCTCTATTGAAACAGTCAACCTTAATTGTTCATTGCATAAAAACAGGTTATGAGTTCATACTTGTACTCCCCATCTAATCAATCTGCCAGTGTTCTTATATTAGTTAATAAGTTTAAAGGGGATGTAGTTAGTAGGCTTTAATCTCAGATGAGGGAAGATGGGTGATAGTGATTTATTTACCAACAAATAAAAGATCCAAGGCACTCTTCCAAAATATATTTAAAATGCCTTGATTTAAACGGCACATTCAAATGAACTATTAAAAACTCGGACACATTTTGGCATCATAGACAGAACGGACAGAAAATGCCGATTCCATCCACTCTCATCTTATTCTTAGATTTTAGCAAAGCATTTGACACCATGAAACATAGGTTCTTAATACGAGCACTCCAGCTTTTTGGTTTCGGAGAAACTTTTATCTCTATAATTGATATATTTTACAAAGACATCAACAGCTTGGTTATGTTAGCCAACTCTGCTTCCAAATAGTTTCCTAGTTAGGAAGATTTTCGGAAGAGTCCTTTTGACAAAAGCAGAAGGGATATCCCCTTTAATGTACCTTGCCTTGTCCCTTGTGAACTCTTCTAATACATGCAATATATTTTTAAAACAGCTGTTCAAACTTTGTATGGAACAACACAAGCGTAAAAAAAATCTACTCTGACTAATTTAAGATCAGAGGGAGCTGGTCGAGGTCATAAAAAATATATGGACATAACTAACAAATGTACTTTTTGTGATGGTGTAGGTGAGACTATTGCACGTTTTTTAATCAATGCAATATGGTTAACACTTTCTGGCATGATTTATTCACTTACCTTAGTACTTATATAAACCTATTGCATGAATTTTCTATTAAAGACATTATATGTTATTTTTCTGACAAAGATAAAGATTCTCTGTGGAAAATTCTACATTCACAAATGTAAATTTGCCTCTTGTAAACCCAAATGACACCTTTTCATGATTGAACTGAATTATTTAATCAAATCATCAATCAAATCATTACCTAGGCTACGTCTCCAGGTTAATTTTCAGATTTGCTAACAGTGCAGCCTGTAAGTGAGACTACATAGCATCAGTCACCATCAATGAACAAAATGCAGTAGGCCTACCTGTCAACACATGCTGGCATAGTCTACCACTTAGTTTACCTTAATCTGTGAAACTCTACCTGATGCAGGTGCGAGCAGATACTTGCGCTTGTGCAGGAAAGTACAAGGTCCGCAGAGGAGCCCTGATAAAGTTACAGCAACTCCTCAGCCTCATATTGCTGCTGGTCGCAGGCGGAGACAAACTGTTTCTCCTTATATGCCCCTGTCAAGTTCTGCATTCTGCCACGGTACATTTCAAGACCGGACTGGCCCTTGTCAGGCCAGCTAATTAGTGCGCTACCAGTTACACCATACAATTGCAAATACTCACTAGTTATGTATTCTAATACACCGAACGGACCACAGCTGAAAATAAGAAAAGCAGGAACTGCAGCGTAGTGATGACGTCAGAATCTCTGACGTTGCCTTCATGTCCCATGTGAAAGACGGTAAACCGCTTTCAGCTTTCAGGAGGTTATCTTATTAATTTAAACAGAGTGACCGATTTTCTTCACATAGCCTAGGGCCTACGTCATTTTGTGATCTCAACCCTTGCAATATCATGGCGGGACACAACTAACTTACCAGCTGGATTTTTGGTTTATGGTTGATCAGGAACAGGTTGCTTTTTACAGTTGGTCCCCGGCTATTCCCATATGACATGAATGCACCATTTGACGTGTGTCACGTTATCTTTCATGTAAAGAGCAGTAGAGGAGTAAAACTGAAAAAACTTTGACTGAAGTAGTAGACATAAAACGTAACTGGCCGGACGTGGAAGCTCAGATTTACCTCGCTGTAGGCTATGGTCAGATATTGCAGCAGCGTATTATGTCGGTAGCCTAACCTTTCACACACTTTCCAGGCCATAACCTTTGGACATCACATAGTACCTGACCAGACACTTTACTACCGCTCCTTATGACACTGCATTTTGTAGCCTATCGTCGAGGAGGTTAAACGTGATTCTGGAACATAAAAATAAAAAAATACAAAGTATATTATAATTACAGATTATAAATTACATTATAATTATAATAGAATGCTAGCTGTAGTAGTAGGCCTACTATTATTATTGTTGTTATTGTAGCCTAATTGTTATTATCATTATTATTTTGCTGCTGTAGCTTCCTATACCAACCAGCATTTTGGTGAGCAAGTTATTATCCAGGCTATAGTAGACCTACGCTCTTGAACGACCTTACGGTGCTAAACGACGCCCATTTAAAATACATAAGGTGTTTTTTTAGGTTTTTTTGTAGGGAGAGAACGTAACACCAGACTCCATTCAGAAATCTGGCAAGTCAATGTAACCTTGCTTACTGACAAAGGTAGCCTAACTCGTGGAACATGACTTAAGACACTTTATGAATAATTAGGTTTCTTAGGTAAATTCGTCATCCATATAAGCCACCAAGCATCTCTTATTCCTATAAAATTTAAAGAATTCGCCCGTTATTCCCACAATCTTCCAGCAGCCTATAATACACCTTGTTAGGCGGTAGCAAACAGTGCAATCCTTCTAAAAGATGAGATTTATTGAATTAAAGTAGGACTGCTAGGCGGATTGGATGCATGCCGAATTTTCCAGTGGACCCCTAAGATTTGTAAAAGGTGTTCTAATTGGTACGCACGTTTGCCGATAAACAAGGCAAGGTTAAACTACAAGATTCTCAATGGACTTCGGCGTGGCGGTCTACAAGACAGGTATCGGGGCTATAGGTCAAGGTAAAATCACAAGGTCACGTCGTCATAACATGTCCCAGCACATTGTTATCTGATAGATATAGGCTATTGGTTTAGAAGTTTTGTTAGTTAGCTATGATTAGACCTAGAAATGATTTCAATCCCAAAATAAAGGTTCTCTAATAATGACTGTGGATAGAGGGAAAAACTGATCAAGTTACTTGAGGGACCTGAAGAGCAGCAAGAAAAGATAGGCTACACTGAAGAGGAAGTAAGGAGAGACCACATATCTACGGAAGCGTATTGCATTCACCAAAGAAAAAAAAAAATCGGAGATGGTTTCTCGTAATTATGACTTAGTATCTCATAATTACGAAATAAAGAGAGAAAAAAAAAAACTTCCGGTTTGGGCGTTTAGCCTTCAAAATAAAAGCGCAAGATTTTAAACGTAGAAATAGTGTTTTAAACCTTGGATTTACTCGTCAAATTCAATAAGTGAGCACCCATATTAATGTTTGATGTCATAATAATGAATAACAATGCCATAACGTGCCATTCTTAACTATATATTATTCTGACTAAATTGGACACTGTACAATTTACCTTTCATTGTAACAGCACACGTTCTATGTCAAAACACTCCTGCAGAACTGAACTTTCACTACACAGTAACATTTAGGTCCAAGTGCTTTTTTAAAAAAAAAAAAAAAAAGTCATGGCAGGCTCTCAAAGTCAGCCATACTGCAAGTGTAATATATGCAGCATTTACAGTTACAAATGGCAGATATTATGGCATTGTTCATTATTATTATTATGACATCAAACATTAAAATAGGTGCTCACTTATTGAATTTGACGACTAAATACAAGGTAATTGGTTTAAAACACTATTTCTACAAGTTTAAAATCTTGCGCTTTTATTTTGAAGGCTAAACGCCCAAACCGGAAGTATTCTTTTCTCGTAATTACGAGATCTTTATCTCGTAATTATGAGATACTAAGTCATAATGAGATACAGAAGTCATAATTACGAGAAACCATCTCCGATTTTTTTTTCTTTGGTGAATGCAATACGCTTCTGTACATATCAGGTTCTGAAACACCATAAGCAGTGCAATGCAACCACTGAAACACTGGAATTGGTGTTAGGGGGGTGCTCAAGTTGAAACACTAATATCAGTGTTTGGGATTGTTACAACCCAGCTCAAGGAAGTAACAAAGGAGGAAGTCATACACCCAAAGTAAAAGTTCTAACAATCATTTATTAACTAAACTAGGGGAAAATAAACACAAACTACATCAAACCAAAAGAACAGAACAAAAGGTGTGCTTAAGTGAGGAGGGAGAGAGACACTGATGTCTGAAGGCTTTTTAAGCCCAAGGAGTTCACCGGGCCCAGGTGCACTCCATCAGCTCTGATGATGACTCCACCCACCAGGCTCCTGCAAAATGCAGAGCCAGGAGAGTGGGAGGGTCATCACACCCCCCCTCCATAAAAACAGGGTCCCACCAGGGAACCCCTGTAACATAAGCAAAAGACAAGTTTACAAAATGCATATAAATTCTCCAGCCCGCCTGCCCCTGGCTGGCTTCTTCCCCATCCTCAGCAGACCTCGGTACCTAGGCAGCCATTTAAGAGGTAGGTAAGAACAGCACAGGAGACAAAACAGGAACCAGAGAGAAAAACATTATAGTTAGGCCTCAAGGGCTGGGACAGCAGGACCGTCACCATGTTGTCCATCCCTTAACATGGTGAATGTTGAGGTTGTACGATTCAAGGACAAAGACAGAATAGCAAGACTGTACATCAAAGACATACTGACAGATGACCAGACATGATCAATTCACCAACACTCCCACCCAAAAAAGATGACACTGACACCGTCATCACCTCAGGTGCACGAGAAGATGTCGGCAACAATGTTCCCTGAACTCACTGCTAGGTTTGTAAGGCTTGACAAGAGGCTGCTTGTAGCCAGTATACCCTGCTCAAACAGATTGGCTGCAACCCCCAGTCCTATTACCTGGGATTGCCAAAAGTGTGCTTTTACCAGACTGCTCCGAAGTAGGACACTCATATCTCCAAATAGGAACCAATGAGAATTAAACCTACTGTCATTGTGGCAAACACAAAAACCACAAAGACATAGCAGCCACCCAAGAAACTGCACAACCAAGTACAACCCAAGGTAACACACGTTACCAAACAAAGCGCAGTGCTGGCCACACCAGCACAATACAAAGTTACACTTGCACACAAAACCAAAATGCTACAAAGCAAGAGCAGGTAACTTGCACCAAGCCTTCAGGTAACACTAGCAGTATCCAAAGACATCGTAACTCACAATGTTTACCAAGACACAATTTCCCAATCCTCAACGAGCCATACTTAAATCACAACAAGAAGCCTAATTACAAAGAACCCAAAGGACCAAAACATGGCTACAGTGCACCCAGCAGACATGGTTCGGACAGCCTACCCAAACAGAGCTTCCCCACTAGCTACCTAACAGTTAACTAGCTAAATTCAACCCTAGTCTTCATGTGACTACTTGTGGTGGGCATTTATGCACTAAAACCCGCTGGTGCGAGAAAAACGATTGGCAAGCCGACAACCCTCTCAAGACCAGGGACATGCTCCCAAGACAACTGCTCCTTCCACGTTTGTCACAACACTACCAAAAGGAAACCAGTGAAACCCAAAGGGGAAACACTGCTATGCCTAACAGGGGAAATACACAATACTGCTCCAAAACTTCTAGGCTACCCAACTAGTACTGCTGCTGCAAGGCTAAACAACACTTAACATAGGTCCCACTAACAAACATCTCCAGCACTGGCGGATGCCAGAGCTCTCCCCTTACCAACACCACAAAACTACTGGCACATATAAATGATACCAGGCAACAAATGAAACAGGAAAACTTACCAAAGGGAACACAACAGTAAGTCACGCTATAGCACAAACTAAACCAAACAAAACCAAATACTCTGATGTATAACTCCCCAAAACACTACCATTGCAGCATAGCCTCTCACTGACCATGCTAGCAAATGGACTGACAAAGTTAAACAAAACAAAGTGAGTGCAAAACAAAGTGTACAAAAACTTAGGACAAACCCCCATATGTTACAGACATATGGATCCCGGACGAGCCCGCATATGTTACAACCCAGGCTCAAGGAAGTAACAAAGGAGGGGAGACATACGCCAAAGTAAAAGTTAAAACAACGATTTATTAACTAAAACTAAGGGAAAATAACTAGACAACACAAACTACATCAAACCAAAAGAACAGAACAAAAGGTGTGCATTATGTGAGGAGGGAGAGAGACACTGAATGGTCTGAAGGCTTTTAAAGCCCAAGGAGTACACCGGGCCCAGGTGCACTCCATCAGCCTCAAAGATGATCCCGCCTACCAGGCTCCTACAGGACAGATAAGAAAGTTTTGAAACACAAAACGTGGCAAATCAATACTAAAGTGAGGGTTTTGGAGCTATACCCAATTTTAAGTGTTTCAATACACATGTATGAGTCTGTAGACACACAAAGAGTGTTCTGAAAGTTTGAAAGTCAGTGTATAAAAGAGCTTCTTTAACCCTAGCAGTATACACCCATTCCTATTTTTTTTAATTTTTTGCACTGCGGCTATCCATTTGTTTAGGATTTAGGTTTGTATTGAGGATTCTGCCTTTAACTGTTATAGATAGTTCAACCATTATAAATAGTTTCCTTTTTCAACTACGCATATAAACATTTACTGTTTGTTGCTGGTCAATCGTTTTTTATTTTCAACTGTTATTCAAATGAATAACAGTTGTATATGTGACCATAGGGTGCAAACACAGAGGGAACCTCTGGCGTAAACCTGACAACGCCACCCTGGGAATTGCACCCAGAGAGTTAGTTTTACCAAAACGTCACACAAGAGAACACAAGTTAGTAAAGGAGGAGCAGAGACCAGGTTTCCAAGGTTAAAAAGATACTTTTATTTAGGAAGAAAAGGATCAAAAGATGCTGCAGGGGAAGACCAAATGAGTATAAAAAGATACCATTTATTTGGGCATAAAATAGTTAAAAATATAAAAATGGTTTAACCAATAAAGAGAATTTGCATTAGTTGGAGCGGGAAGTTACTAACCAAGGCAGATGGTATGCCGGAGCCGGGGGGGGACCAAGGGCCGAGCCTGGTTGGAAGAAAACTATCAGCAACCATTCGTGAGTTCACACACAACAAATCACAAGGGTTAAAGTGCACAGTGCAGTACAGCAATAGGTTACACACTCAAGCATGCAGTGAGAGATGGAGGCGTAATAGGCCCCGGCTTAGGCCGCCACCAAACCCCCGGAAGGCAAGACCCCGTCTACAAGGGAGACAAACAAACACGGCAGATGGTTGTGAACATATTATCAACCTATTCATAGGATGACAGGAGGCCAAAAAACACTAAACAACAATATAAAAACAACATGGGCAAAACAGCAGTTTGTGCTATAAAAAAGAAACAAAGAAATGGTTACACACTGGCAATGCTATGGTCCAACTCAAACATGTAAGGGCTGACTGTCCATCAATCCCGTTTTTACCTTAACTTATCACACAAGGGTCAAGACAACGCTCCTTGCGTCTGGTACTATGGGCAGGGGCTGCGATCCACTCTAGGCTAAAGAAATGTTAGATATGAGTGGCTACCATGACCAGTTTGAAGGAGGTGGTGCATACAATGGGCCTCATTCACGAAATGTGCGTACGATCAGATTTGATCTTAAAGTGTACTTACGAACGTTTCCACGAACCAAATGAACATGTCTAGGAACTAAATTATTACTGTCAGCTTACACAGTCACAGTCTTGGCAAACTCAAAACACTTATAGCTAAATGGCTGTAAAACACACTTTGTTTTTTGTTTTTTTATAATTACCCTCTCAAGTCCAAATGTTTTAATGTAATCCTTTAACCTGTTAGATTAATTAACAAATCTGCAGATTAACTAAACAGTCTCTCTTTTAATAACTAGTTCCTGAATCTCTCTGGCTTATGAACTACGCGTCCACTGGAAGTTTTAACAGTCTTTTCTGGAATGTCTTTGACCTCTCGTCTTTTTTCCTGCTGACACCTTGGAGCTTCGGGCTGAGGCGTTTCCTCTTGATCGCATGACTCTCGAGAAGCTCCTTCCTCTGCTGGATCTTTATCATTGTCTTTTTGTAGTGGCAGCTCTGGTACCAACGAAACATCCTCTTCAGGTAGCTGTATAGCTGGGTCTTGGCACCGCTGCAGCACTTGGCTCCTTTGACGTTTGACCCAAGCAGGAACCACTTCACTACCGTATGGTTTAAGCCGATCATGATGCATTATCTTGCTGCGCTTCAACCCTTGAATCTCGTAGAGGACAGGACCACGGCCACGACCTCCTTGAGTCCTTCCCCCAGGTTGTAAAGGAAATCTGCTACCTCCATTTGGTCAGATTTGAGTTCTGCAGCCCCAGACTGGATATCCTGAGGTTGATGAACTTCTCTGCCAAGCATGAGCCTGTTAGGTGTGAACCCCGTGACTGCATGCCGTGAACTGCGGTAGGCTGAGGTGAGTAGTGGCAGATGCTCGTCCCAGTTCTTTTGGTTCTGGTTCACGTAGCACCGGACCATCTGGAGTAAGGTTCTGTTGAACCGCTCCACCTGTCCGTTAGAGGCAGGGTGGTAGGGGGTGGTCCTTGTCTTTGTGATCTGAAAGAGCTTGCATACACTCTGAAACAGGGAACTCTCAAAATTGCGACCCTGGTCAGTGTGCAACTCGAGGGGGTCTCCAAATCGAGCAACAAAGTCGTACACCAGCTTCCTTGCTGTTGTTTCAGCCCCTTGGTCAGGAACAGGAAAGGCCTCGACCCATCGGGTAAACTGGTCAATTATGACGAGAATGTACTTGTTCCCAGAGCTGGATACTGGGAATGGCCCGAGGATGTCTAAATGGAGACGGTCCAGAGGTGCCCCAGCTTGATAGCTTTGCAGCTTGGCCCTTTTCACTGGTCCTGTAGTTTTGCATGCATGGCAGTGCTGGCATCTCCTTACAAACAGACGGATGTCATCACCCATCCCATAGCAGTGGTAGCTCTGGCGTAGGCGCTCAAGGGTTTTCGCTTCTCCAAGATGACCAGAGTGAGGAGGGTTGTGGCAAGCCTGCAGGATCTCTCTTTGCATGGAAGCTGGAACTAGTAGCAGCAAGGTTGGATATTGGGCTCCCACTCCCTCCCAGGAATAGTAGAGAACTCCTTGCTGCAGCATGACCTGTGGCCAGCAGAGCCAGAACTTCCTCACTGCAGGGCTCTCAAGCATCACCTGATCTTTAGTAGGGAGTGTCCCAGATTCTTTCCACATGTGGAGGATGGAGAGGACAGGATCAGCTTTCTGGAGTTTGGCAAGCTCTTCAGAGCCGACTGACTGCAGCCAGTTAACTACTGGAGTCTCCAGCATAGGTGCATGTGGCTGGCCTGTTTCCATCGATTGAATGTTATCACCACTGGTCTCACTGCCTGACTGGATAAACCTTACTGCCAGAGGCACAACATCATCAACATCATCTTCAAACCTTGCCCACTGCTCATGAAGTCTTCGGCAGTACTTACATCCTCGACATGGCAGGTCGGACAAGTTCTTTCCAGCTTGGTAACAGTCACATTTGTTTGAATGTTCTTTGGTTCGCCTTGACATGGCATCAGCATTTGAGTGTTGCCGGCCTGCTCGGTGCTCGATGTGGAAGTCATATTGGCTCAACTCTTCCAGCCAGCGAGCCAACTGACCTTCAGGATATTTGAACCGAAAAAGCCAGGTGAGACTGCCATGATCTGTTTGCAGCTTTCTGCCCAGTAGGTAGTGGCAGAATTGGCGGGTGTAGCGGACAACAGCAAGTAACTCATGTCTGGTGACACAGTACCTCTGCTGAGCTGGCGTAAGATGGCTGCTGGCGTATGTTAGAACTCGCACTTCTCCCCACTGGAGTTGTGACAGAACAGGCCCAATACTGTGGTTCAAGGCATCAGTGTCGAGAATGTACTTGCCTCCAACAGTGGGGTATCCCAGCACTGGTGTAGTTGTTAGTTTTTCCTTTAGCTGTGTAAAAGCATCCTGGTGTTCATCTGTCCACAGGAACGTAGCCCCCTTCTTTAGAAGGCTGTGGAGAGGGCTTGCCAGTTCTGCAAAAGCTGGAACAAACTTGCGGTAGTAGTTACACAGCCTAAGAAAAGCTTGCAGCTCCTGCAGGTTGTTGGGAGGCTCCCAGAGCTGTACATCCCTGACCAGAGCTGGGTTTGGGCGGATCCCATCACCACTCACGACGTGGCCCAGGAAGAGAACTTCCTCTTGAAGCAAGTGACGTTTAGACGGCTTCAACCTCAACCCATAGCTGTGGAGACACTTGAAGACCTGTGCAAGCCGGTCCAGGCTTTCATCCACTCCTCTACCCAGGACAATGACATCATCCAGGTAGATCAGCAATGTTTCCCACTGAAGTCCCCTGAGGATGAGCTCCATCGCCCTCTGAAACGTGCTTGGGGTGTTGTAGAGCCTGAATGGCATGCGGGTGTACTCATAGAGGCCCCATTTGGTGATGAATGCCGTCTTCTCGCTGGCTTTGTCATCCACTGCTATCTGCCAATAGCCAGACTGAAGGTCAAGTGTTGAGAACATAGTAGCTCCCCCAAGAACACTCTCTTCAATCTTGGGCAAGGGATATGCATCCTTGACCGTCAGACTGTTTAAGCGGCGGTAATCTACGCACCACCGCACTCCTACATCCTTCTTGCGTACTAAGACGACCGGGGAGGCCCACTCCGACGATGATGGTGTAATGACACCTGCTTTAAGCATGGCTTGAAGATGCGTTTCCTCTTCACTTTGGAATCCAAGAGGTGTCCTTCTCACTGGCTGGCGCACAGGCTTAGCCGTTCCTATGTCAATCTTGTGCGTGACAGCAGACAGGTAACCCAGGTCGGAATCACTTTTGGCGAAGAGGGATTGGGAAGTCAACAGCAACTGGATAAAACGTTGTTGTTGCTCCTCACTGAGTGTCTCACTAGTAGCACCAACCAGGTCTCGGAGATGCTCAGGTAGATCAGAGATTGCTGCTACTCTTCCAACCACCAGTGATGGCGCACTCTCTGACTCCTTCTCTACGCTGGGCACTGCACTTTGCTCAGGTGAGCATGATGGCTCTTCAGGATAAGCTTCAACTAAGAGTCCAAGGCATGCTCCTTTTGGCAGGGCTGCTTTGCTGGTCGAGAAGTTGCATAGCCTGACTGGCACCCGCTTCTCCATGGTGGTAGCAACACTTCCGGAGGCTACAGCTTCTGTGATGTTCAAAGGCTCTAGTACAGCTGGAACACCTGGCCTTGGGTCTTCCACTTCGCCCCACACCACACATTCAGATGTAGGTGGTATGGTGGTGGTCTCTCCTAGGGTCACTCTGGCAACACAATAGTCTGATCCATCCCCTCCTACTATTTTGGAGGGCACAAGTTCGTCACCGATGAAAACTTTGCCACGGGTGTGGATGACAACATCGTTAGCCTTCATCAGATCCAATCCTAGGAGGACAGAGTCACGTATGGGGGCTACGTGTACACCCCAGTCGATTGTTTTGGATGAAATTTTAAAGGTGACGTTCAGCCCACGTTTTGCCTTCATGCCATCTCCAACTCCTGCATTTAGAAGGTAGGTCTTATGTAGGTTTGTCGGGTTACCTCCAGAGAAATTCTGATACAGCTCCTCGGACATGATTGTTGTCTGAGCTCCGGTGTCCACCACAGCCTGTGTTGGAATGCCGTTTACAGTCACAGGAATCTGTAGACCCTCACCTTTGTTTTTGGTGCAGCCAATCTGTAGCCCCTGTGGTTGGTGATCTGGATTTAGTGTCCCTTCTGACCGCAACCGTTGGTCTGGGTCTTTGTCACCATGGTTACGTGCGACCTCATGCAGTCCCTCCTGAAGCGCGTTCGGCTGGGCTGCACCTGATGATGGTTCTGCTTCTTCTCTAGCGGCAGGGGAAGTTGTGTTGTTGCTCTAGTTTGCTGGTGCTCTACATATGTAGACTGGAAATGTTCAAACTGCAGCTGTAGGTTCCCTACCGTATGAACAAGGGTCTTGACTTGGTCCGTCAGTGCAGCAAACTGATCAGCAGTTACATACTAAGGGGTCTGCACCCTACGAGAGGTAGCAGTGAAGTCCTTACAGATGTCTCCATCATCAGCCCAAGAAATGCGTCTTGCTCTGTTCTTTATTTCAGTTTCACGTCCCACAGTAACTTTGAAGTTGTGCTCATGAGCCTCTACACACTTTTGAGCCTCTGCAAGGGAGCATGGATCTCGGTTCATAACTTCATAGGCCACTTTTTGATTTCTTAGACCTTTAAGGAAGGCATCAGTTGCCAGTTGATCTTGCAGCTGGAGATCCACTCCTGGATATGCAAGTGTGATGAGGCGTCGCACCTCTTCTGCAAATTCAGCTGACGCCTCCCTACCTTGTCGAAGTTCCCCCAACTGTCTCCTTACTGTGGTAGGGGGGTCCCTTTTTCCAAAGCGCTGAGTGAGCTGCTCCACTAAGAGAACATAATCCTCCCTTGTACGTTCTGGCAGTGACCAGACATATCGTATTGCAGCTCCTCTTAAGCATTCATGCAGCCTGTCCACTCTTTCTGCAGCACTCCATCCATACTTCCTGGCCTGGTGCTCAAATGGCAACAAGAAAGAGTCCCAGTCATCATTTCCGTCAAATGTGGCAAGTTTAGGTCTATGCACTTCCTGCAGAGTGTGCTGACTGTTGTAGCCAGAGCTATTCAGCCTCTGCTCATCATGGTAGGGAAACAAGCGTTGGGTTTCACGCTCAGAGTCTCTAGTGTCTCTTCGTCTACTGTCAGGTTCAGGATTGGCGCTCCGCCTGGTGGAGCCAGAGTTGCGAGCCCGCTGATTGATGACATCCAGCTCAGCTGCAAAGGGGCCACCAACACGATCTCTTGGTCTTAGTGGCATCTCCCAAGAGACCGAAGGCGTAGCATCAGGCTTAGGTGCATGCCTGTCCAATGTGGGGTGCTGTAAGATCCCATCCCCATCTCCACTAGAAGCAGCAAGAGGTGGTGAGGCTTGCTGTGCAGTGGGATTTCCTCCTGTTATGTGTGTTAGGACGGGGGCAAGCATCATTTGCAGGTGCTTCATCTGTTGATTTTAGTTATCCAACAAAGCTTGTAACCATTTTGGGGTTCGATCAGGCTCAGAAGAGCCCGCTGTAGCTCCTTGTAGTTCTTCAGTCATTTTATTTTTTTCTTGTTCTCATTCATGTAATTTTCTCTTTTTATCTTTTAATCATTTATTTATTCTGTAGCTCCTTGAAGTTCTTCAGTCGTTTTATTGTTTTCTTGTTCTCATTCATGTAATTGTCTCTTTTTATTTATTTAGTTGTCTGTTCCACTTATTTCTTCTTCTGTCCTTAGTGGAGTTGCAGTGTCTTTTATGTATTACAGTCTTTGGGGATCTATTGTTGTCCCTATCAGAGCACTAGAGCCACGCAGCAACCCCTCTGCCAGTGCGCCGCTCCACCGGCCGGTGAGTGTGCAGTTTTGCCTGGTGATTAGCGCACATAAACAGTCCCCTCTCCTCTGTGCTGAAAAACCACAGCTAGCAACTGCCGAGCGTTGTAACATTAGCTCCTATTAGCTCTTCCTCTGTCAGGTGGATGTAACATTACTCACGGTTGGAAAGTCTTTGGAAATCCCACTTCTGACACCAGTTGTCGTGCTTGGACCTTTTGAAGTGAGCTAGGCTACTTCGTCTGGATGTGCGTGGGTGTAAATCACTTCACACGACAAGGGATCTTCCGTTTATGGACTTTACTGAACTTCGGCAGGTGAGTACAGAACATACAGCCGTTTACAACAATGAAGGCAGTTATGCTGGGTTGTGTACTCTAGCTCGGGCACAGAACAGCAAGCTAGCGCTGTCCATGCGATGAGCCGTTCACGAGCACTGTTCAACCTTAACTGACTAACTCTCGTAGAACCTCGCTACGTCTCTCATGCGTGATTGTGTCACGTTCACTGACCAAACATGCTACATTTAGCAACAAGCAACACATCTTGTAAGGAGAGGGAGGGGGGACAAACTTATCTATTGTGAACTGCCTTACAATATTAACAAAGCTATAGGCCGATATGAACAAATTCATAGGCAATTCTATTCAATTGGAAACCTGAGTGATTAAAGTGATTAATTATTATCGTATATATATTATCATACATATATTATTTATTGATCAATAAAGTTCTATCTTATTTTACCACAGGAGCAATAGACTGCGCACCAAAGCACCGTCTCCAAACGCTTTCCCCTATTTAAATCGCAAACAATAACACACCATAAACATTCAATTAATTTGTGACGCCAACCTAAACCTACATGTGGTTTCCAGCTGTCCAGGAGGAGCCGCGACTCGTTGGTGCTGCAGAACAGCGGGGTGTCGTGCGTCTTGAGCAGGTGCTGCTGGAGACGCACGGCGCATATTGGACTGAATGGAAGTTAAATTAACCAGAGTCTCAAGACTGGTTTTTCTCTAGGTGATAGAGGTTCTGCCTTGACCACATTGCTAAAGCCACAACTGATAAACCTTCAGACCCCTCAGCAGCGATCATATAATTATCATACGTGCACTCGCTCCGCCACAGAGCGCAGCATACTGAGCTGGAAGGCTGTTGGACGTGCTTGGACACCGCAGGAAGAAAGCTCCTGTTAAGAGCTACAGTCAAAACCAACAGTATTATTATGTAGTCTAAAGTCTGAGCTTACCATCAGATGGAGATGCTGCTTGAATTAAACCAGTGTCCAACTCCGCTGATGACTGGACACCTGACAGCACAGTCTCCATATTATTCCCCCAATCCTTTTGACAGCGCCCTGCTGTCCGCCTGGAGCTAATAAACTGCATCTATTTGGAATTAGACTAACCCTAACCTGACTTAAGTCAAACCGTTTCTTTTTCATTTAATTCAAGGTGTGTGTTTCTGATGTTGCAGCATTGACAGCATCAGTAATTTCTTGCCATGTTTTTTTTTCTCAGTTGCTGTCACTCCACCGCTTACACTTTTAAAAAGTATATATATTTTTTTCTCTCACTCCCGACAACAACACTTCTATTTCAGAGTTTGAATTTTTCTTCTTGGGTCTGTTTGCCATTCTCCACCACTCCAGTAATGCTTTCCATTTGCGCACAACCCTTCAGACAGCAGACCTTTTATGGAGTTGCCAGGGCGTCTACCTATGCTAATCAGCATCAACAGGCACGCGCATCCAATTAAGGAACAAGTGGCATTCATCATCAGATACACCTGGAATACGCAAAAATCGAGACTCTGCGCATGCTTCATGAATCCCACGTTGGTTTTGCGTAGGCATGTTTCTTAAGAACAAGTAAGAACAATTTAAGAAAAGTTTTGTGAATGAGGCCCATTCTGTTTAACATACCTTTGCCAGTGGGCCCACAGATACTCCAGCAGGTTTGCTGCGAGTCAGAGGAACAAATAGCCTAAAATACATTAAGAACAGTAAAATAAATAAGTAAAACCCACCAACTGAAGCGCAAACAAACAGCCACAGGAAACATTACCTTTAAAGTAAAAAAGTACTGCTGCCCAGTTTGAGGGAAAGGCCATACCTAGTCTGCCTAGCAAACTGCCAGCTTAGGGGGGAGGGGGAAGACACACCTGGAACCTGTTAGGAGGGGAGTACCCTTTAAGGTGGACCCATGTTCTTAAGGTGGACCAGTTCACCCTGTTACATATAGCTTTTCTGTTGTCTTTCAGAGTATCACCAACGGATATTGCAGCTCTGACACACATTTGTCTTCTTTCAAGAGTAACTTTTTGGCATTTTTGCCTTTATTGGACAGATCAAAGTAGAGAGAGACAGGAAAGACTGGGAGGACATGCAGCAAACGTATTGGACCAGATTCAAACCCAGGACATCGCATTTACACAGCACACACTTTAGACCACTGAGCCACTAGGACACCCCTCATTCGTCTTATTTGTCTGTGTGAATTGGAAAATGGAAGACCTCAGGTGGGCGGAGCTAGCTTGAGGTGTGTTTGTTTTTCTGTCACTGTTCTGTTCTCTGCTTCCTGCTGGGCTGCTACGGAGGCTAAGCTTACCCACAGCTAAAGTTGGATTGGACAAACATGTTGCAATGGTACAGTAGGTTGCTGCATACTGTTTTATTGCATTTTGTATGTGACTAAGATATCCACCTTAGTTTGCTAGTTAGCTATTTAACCTAAAGCTAGCTAGCTGATACTTGATAGCTAAGTGTTCTGGCTTTCTATGTTCCCTTTCAATGAAGCCAGTCAGACGCCATACGAGACTTCCAACACGCACATCTAGGTTATCTTCTTACCGTGAGATGAATTTGCTTGTAGGTCTCGTTGTACAGATGAGGTGAATGAATGTTTGAATATGTTATGTAAATGTGTATATCTATGGCGGCCTTACGTCAAGTTCAAATCAAAGTTGCTTAACGTAGGTTAAAGAAAGTTATTCACATGAGTTCAAAGTATCAAAACAACAAACGGTAATAAAAGATAATCAACAAACTTAGGAGCGTGCGGTTGAAAAACTGTTTCTCTGCGGCGTCTCTTTCCTTTGTCGCACACCTGGTTCAATTAACCTCTTGCCGCACGTATGCTACGTCATTGGCTGGTATCGGTCTCAGCCAGTCAACTACAGCCAAAAATATGTTCATTAAATAAAATGGCTCCAACATAACTGGCCCCTATTGTTATGAGCACGGTGCTAAATAACAATACAAACTGAAAAACAGGAGCCAAATGAATTAAATGCTCTTTCAAAAATAAACTTTGAATCTTTTCTCTTAATTTCATGTAGTGTCATGTCATATGTGAGGGTGAGTGTGAGTATGTCACTTTTCTTCAGTCTTCCACAGGTGCAGGAACCAGCAGACAGATCTTGCTGACTGGCCGCTCAAGCATACTTGTTCTTGTCTAAAGTTTCACACTTCTCACCAACCCTCTGTAGTCTGGTTTAGTGTCTACGACACGAGCCATAACCCAGGAACCTCGGGGGGTGTTTGTGTCCGCCACTAATACAATGTCTCCTTTACTGAAGTTTCTCCTAATTCTGTTCCACTTGTGTCGTTCTTGCATAAGTGGGAGGTATTCCTTTATCCATCTTGACCAGAATAGGTCGGAAATGTATTGTACTTGTCTCCATCGACGCTGAGCATATACATCATCTTTCTTGAAAAGTCCAGGTGGAAGGATTGGTTGTGACTTCAGTAGAAGCAGGTGATTTGGAGTGAGAGGTTCGAGATCATTGGCATCTTCTGATATGGTTGTCAATGGACGACTATTCAATATTGCTTCTACTTCGCACATCACTGTGGAAAGACTTTCATCATCAAGAGTTTGTTGCCTTGTGATGGTTAGCAAAATTCTTTTCAATGATCTAATCAACCTCTCCCATACACCTCCAAAGTGTGCAGCTGCGGGAGGATTGAATGTCCATTTCACTCCCCTTTGTTGTAGTGCTTGCTCTATTTTGTCTTGATCCAAAGTTACCAGAGCTTCTCTCAATTCTCTGTCTGTAGACACAAAATTGGTTCCATTGTCAGATCTTATTCCAATGACTTGACCCCGGCGACAGATAAAACGTCTGAGTGCATTGATGCAAGAATCTGTGTCTAATGAATGAGCCACTTCGAGGTGGACAGCACGGCTTGCAAGGCAGGTGAAAATGACGCCATAACGTTTCACAGTGTTTCTTCCTCGCTTTACCTCAATGGGACCGAAGTAGTCAACTCCTACTTGGGTAAAAGGGGGTAGATCAGGTGTTAGCCTGTCCTCTGGTAGGTCAGCCATCCTTTGCTCACCGACATTTACATGGATTCTTCGACATGTTACACACTCAGAAATTACCTTTCTTGACAAGGAATTAGCGCATGGTATCCAAAACTTCTGTCGCAGAACTGACAACATGTGATTCCTACCACTGTGTCCAGTTTGTATGTGAATGTGTTCAAGAATCAACCTGGATACGTGGTGCCTTTTGGGCAAAATGGCTGGGTGCTTTGTCTCTTCGGGCATTGCCATTCTACTAAGTCTTCCGCCAATTCTTAGCACTCCTTGGTCCATCTTTGGGTCCAACTTAAAGATTGAGCTGTCTTTCTTAACATTCGAGTTGCCTTTCTTCAAGGTGGCAATCTCATCAACAAAACATTGAGCTTGACATAAGAAGATTATTTCAGTCTCAGCTTTCTTTAGCTCATCAACGCTCAACTTTGCAGGTTCAATAGATTCTTTGAACTTTGTCATTTCACATTCTATCAACATTTTCTGCTTATCTGGGTCCTTCTCTTGTTCTTGTACGTTTTGACGCACATCCTTTCGCTTCCTGCTCAGCTTTATCAACAGGTCTTTGGCGGCAAGCATCCAGGCTACTGCTCTTCTTAACTTGGTCCAGGTGGAATAGTGATGTAATAGAGCTGTAATAGCATCTGGGGTGGCTGTCTGGATGATGTTGACTGTCATTTTCGCTCTTCTAACCTCTGGATCATCATGGCAGAGAGATTCAAGACGTTCAGGAGATTCAGGCCATTGCTCCTCTGCTACTAAAAGGAACTGAGGACCGTTGATCCAGTCGTTACATTTAGTGAATGCATCTGCTGTGAGGCCACGAGGTGCATGATCTGCAGGGTTCACTCTGGTGTTAACATATCTCCATTGCTCAACATCTGATAATTCTCTGATGAAACCAACTCTATTTGATACAAATGTTTGGAATCTTTTGGAGTCATTTCTTATGTATTTTAACACTGATGTGCTATCAGTCCAGTACATGGATTTCTGAAGCTCAAGTCTCAATTCGGTTCTCAACATTTTGTCAATATGTACTGCCAACACTGCAGCAGTCAGTTCCATTCTGGGAATCGTTATTTGTTTTAAGGGTGCAACTCGTGCTTTTCCCATAAGGAATGTGACATGTTTCTGACCTTTGACATTTGTCATCAACAGGTAGGTTACCATTCCATAGCCTTTGTCACTTGCATCACAAAAATGATGAAGTTGGGCTTCTTTGATCTTTCCAAAGGTTTTTGGTTTGATGCATCTTGGGACATTGATATTTTCCATTTGCTTTAAACCATCTAACCATTTCAGCTAGAGCTGATGGTAGGCGACTGGAATCTTATCATCCCATCCAATCTTCATCTTGCACAGCTCTTGCAAGAGGTGTTTACCAGTGACAACATATGGGGCGAGAAATCCTAATGGATCGTACACAGAGCTGATGACAGATAGGATTCCCCTCTTGGTGAGTGCTTGGTTCTTTAGTGTCACTTGAAAACCGAATGCATCTTCTTCAACTTTCCAGGCCACACCTAAGGCTCTTTCAAAAGGTATGTGATCTCTATCCAAATCTATGTCTTTGACTTCTGTGGCTCTTTCTTCCTCAGGAATTGAGTTTAATACTGATTTGTCATTGCTGATCCATTTGGTTAGCCTAAAACCACCTCTTTTACACAAGTTCATCAACTCATTGCATAGCGCCTTAGCTTCAAATGCAGTGGACACAGACTTTAAACAGTCGTCAACGTAGAAGTTGTCCATGATCGTTGCAATGGCTTCTGGTGAGTAATTCTGAACATTATCTTCAGCAGTTCTTCTTAGTGTGTAGCTGGCACAACTAGCAGAGGATGTTGCTCCAAAAAGGTGAACTGTCATTCTGTATTCAACAAGATTTTTTGTGATGTCACCGTTAGGCCACCACAAGAATCGCAGGTAGTTGGAGTCAGATGATGTCACCTTGACTTGATGATACATGCCCTCAACATCCGCCATCATGGCCACTGGTTCTTGTCTGAATCTCAATAGAACGCCAAGTAATGTACTTGTGAGGTTGGGTCCTTGCATCAACTGATCATTTAATGATGTGCCTTGGTAGGATGCAGAGCAGTCAAAAACAACACAAAGTTTGCCTTTCCTTGGATGCCGAACGCCATGGTGAGGTAGGTACCATACTTTGCCTTTTTCTTGAATTTGTTCATCATGTGGCACAATTTCTGCATGTCCTTTAGTAATTACATCCTCTAGGAAAGCAGTATATTCCCTTTGAAAGTTCTCATCTTTGTCAAACTTTCTTCTTACCGAAAGTGCTCGTTGTTCAGCTAACTGCCGATTGTTGGGCATTAATGGATCGCTCTGTTTGAAAGGTAGTTTGAGTTGGTAATGTCCATCTTTTATTTTAGCTGAGCTTGAGACTACGTCCATGAATCTTTTGTCTTCTACTGACATTTCTGGTTTCTCGTTGGAGGTCTTTTCAGGGAAGTCATGGTTATATTGTTGAATCAAGAGATCATTTAAGTTTACTACTGATATACGGTTACTGAAGATGTGGTTCAGAGTACTTCCTTCAGGGCTGTCTTTGTGCAATATTCCATTAACAACCCATCCAAGTTTGGTTTCAACTGCATAAGGCCCATTTCCTTTGCTGTTGATCACTTTCCAGGGCTCCATCAAATTTGGTGCATCATTTCCTATCAAAAGGCCGACGTCTGCATCAATATGGACTAATTTCACTTCATTCAGGTAGTCCCATTCACTTATTGCTTCCTGTGTAGGAATTTGCTCTTTGGTCACTGGAATTTCATCTTGGATGTACAACAATGGAAGTTTCATGAAGTCATTTTTCTCAATACTTGAGATTTCAAGACCGGATATCATGTCAATATTGGTGACTTTCTCTTGACCTAAAGTTCTCAACAGAATTTTTGTCTTTCTTCCCTTTGCATGTAACAGTTTCCTGAGAGCTTTGGTACAAAAGCTTGCAGTGCTCCCTGGGTCCAGGAAGGCGTAGGTTTGCACACAGGTGTCACTGTTTGACAGCTTTACTTGGACAGGAACGATGGAAAGGGTCTGGTCGTCACCGGCCCCAGTTGGCTTCTCCAAAGAAACCAATGCGCTGCTCACTGACAATTTCTCTGTGTTTACATTGTCTTTCTTAGTATCTTCTGTTTGCTTCTTCACAATGTGCAATATTGTGGGATGTTTCAACATGCATATTGTACAGCTTAAGCGTTTTCTACAGTTTCTGCTCAGATGACCTTTATTCACACATCCAAAACAAATGCCATTTGCCTTGAAGAAGTTCACTTTCTCATCATGCCTTTTTTTACCAAGCTGCTCACAAGCATCAGTATTGTGATCCTTTTTGCAGAATAGACAAACCTTTCATCAGATGGTTCAGTGTTTCCATGGCTCAGACTCCTTGAGCTTGATTCCTGTGCTATTGCCATAAAACTGCTTTTCTGGGATTTTAGAGGTCTAAATCCATCACTGATTTTAATGCTTACATTTCTGTCTTTCCTTGGTGCAGCATCATTTATGTCTCCAAACAATGGATCACAGGCGATATTTGCTTGTCTTTCCACAAAATCCACAAGTTGCTTAAACTTGGCTCTTTTTCTTGTGTGTTCGTAATAATCATAAGCAACAGTGCGCCATCTTTCTCTAAGCTTGTAAGGCAGTTTTGGTATGACCGTCTTCATGTGCGTTGGGCTGTTCATGTCTTGCAGCATATCAACATCAGTCATCGCATTACAACAGCTTCTTAAGAACAACGAGTAATCTTGAAGTCCCTTTCTATCCTCTGATTTGAGTACACTCCAATTCAGGGCTTTCTCTTGATAAGCTGAAGCGATCAATACATCATTTCCAAAGGTCTTTTGCAACAGTTCTTTAGCTTCTTTAAATCCCCTTTTAGGTTCCATATGCATGCAACTTCTGACAAGCACTTGCGGTCGACCACTTGTGAACTGTTCCAGGAAAAACAACCTATCACAATCATTATCAGTTTTGCTTTCAATACAGTGTTCAAATGTACGCACAAAGGACAAGTAATGCAGTGGATTTCCATGAAAAACTGGAATCTCTCTTGTTGGAAGAAGTGAGAGTCTCTGTTCTTTAATTAGCATTTCAGTAATTTCATTTTGCCTTTGCATGATTTTCAGCATGTCTGAATTTTGATCATTCTCCTTAGGACCTTTCTTGAGATGAGGCTGCACACACACTTTGTGAATGCTGGGGGCAGTAGAGGTATATAGAAGTCCATCATCATCATCATCATCATCGTCATCATCATCATCAACAAGCTTTTGTGTTGAGTCATATCGTTTAACATACTTTTGAAAATCATCTTTCTCTTTAGAAGCTTCAAGTGTGTCAATTTCTGCACTTGCTGCAGCAATTTCAATTTCCAACTAGAGCCTCTTTTCTAGCTTGAAATGCAGCTTTCAACTTAGCTTCTTCTTTGTCAAGTTGATGCCTTTTGTGTATGACAGAGGCTCGAGCAAGAAGAGCTGCCCTTTTGGCTTCTGCTCGTCTGAGGGCGGATGAAACCATGGAGGCTTTGCTACTGGAGCTGCTTGTGCTCTTCACACTTTTGTCTCCACCTTTACTTATTATCCCAACAGACATAGCAGCCAAACTCTCATGCATTGTTGTATCCGCAGTAGGCGACAGATGCATTTCTGTTATTTGATGGGCATGCATAGCAGCTTCTCTTAACCATTTTTTCACAATGTCCTGAAATTCCTTCAACATTCCAACTTTAGGTAAATACCAGTCATTGTGATCAGAATCCCTTTTCTCCTCTGGGAGCAACCTTTGAACAGAACACTGCAGTTCAGAAAATTCCTTTAACAAATCACAGAGAACATCATAAGCCGGTTCAACAATGCCAACATTGGTATAATCCAACATTAATGACTCAATATTATTTCTCTTTATTGTCAGTTGTTTCAATTTAGCCTTTCTTGCATTCCTTTGCTGATTTAGTTTTGCCTCAATAGCCCTTTCCGTCAATTTGATCTCTCTTTTAGATCCACTTTCTTCAGGCATGTTTATTTCCTCTGTTCTGTTGTGTTGAGACATTATTCATTCATTAAGGCAATATGCTTCACACACTTGAAACTCGACCAATAATACAGCTTCACGTCATTCATTTACTCAACCACGAGTTGAGGGGCATTCAAATTCCATATGCGAATGTCACAGTTTAACACTGGCTGCGGTGTCAAAGCATCCTTTCATACGTGCATGCATGTTTCAACGGGAGAATAGGTTTATATGAGCGAGTGGCAAGACGATTAATTGCGACATCAAATGCACGGGAATATTCCATTCCTCTTCAAATTATCACAATTCCAATAATGTGTTTCAACACCCATTCATAATCCAACAACAATTCACACGATGTACTCAATGATTAAATCCTTTCCAATCCAACGGTGACGAAGCGAAGTCTTCGTGTTGAGAGTTTTTCAACTTTTGTTCTGGCTTTCTATGTTCCCTTTCAATGAAGCCAGTCAGACGCCATACGAGACTTCCAACACGCACATCTAGGTTATCTTCTTACCGTGAGATGAATTTGCTTGTAGGTGTCGGGTTCAAGCAACCTGAACATTATTAAAACACACACAATGAGAGAAGACACAGAGTTAGAGTTTTCTTCCTTGCAAGGGAGAACGGACGGAAACGTGCTCAGTTACACTTTCCAACCCGCTCTGAACCCGTCCCGCCGTCTCCTCTCTTTTTATTTCCTTAAGGTGGTTCCTAGTTACAAAAGGATTACAGCCCCTAAAGGGTGGGGGACACACGGGCTGAAATTCTCTACGTATCTTTTTCTAAACATGGTTACAAAGAAGTCCTCGTTTGTAGCAGGTGTCTTCATTCAGATCAAAGGCATAGTTGCGGCCTCCGCCTTCCTGTAGGAGTGTTTCTTATCTGCCTCCTCAATGCGGTCACCTCGACCTTGAGCCTGCCCGTGAGGCTTCGTGATATCTCTGAAAAACAGTTAACACATCCTCCTGCACAGACACACACACACATATATAGCTCTCAAACAATATAAGCAAATGTAGGATAACTTTCTATGTACAATTATTCCAACATTTCCCTCCTGTTTATCCTGTATTTGCTTAAATTCTCATATCGCTTATTTTCAGCCACTTCACTTAGATTTTCAGCTGTAAGGTCATTTTTATAAGAACAAGTACATTTACACTCAGAGGCAAATTTATGATTACTCACATCTTTTACTCATAATCACCTGAGTTTGAGGACAGGTCATCATCATTGTCATCGTCAGTGTCATTGTTTCTCTCTAGTAGGGGATACAGTTGTTCCATATGCTGTTCCATTGGTGATATGGCTGTGGTAATGAGACGGTTAAGCAAAGCACGCAGACAAGGAATACAACAACATCCACACAAGGTCAGTACTGCTGCAAACACAGCTAGAGACATTAATACTGAGGACACCAATAGTCGGTATTTTCCGAAGGCATCCATCCATGAATCCCACATCGTGGTATCAACCCCAGAATGCTCTTTCATTTTGCTGTTGAGAGTGCGTAGACCTTCAATTGCCTTGGTCAGGTTGCCATCAGCAGCGGTGTTGTTTGGTATGAATGAACAACATTGTTCACCAAACATTGCACAGACGCCTCCCTTTTCAGCAAGCAGCATATCTAGCTATTTTGGAAAGCCATAAGTGAAGTTGCCGACAGTTGTCCATGAACGGCCTCAAAACCGCTCTGAGTCCAATTACCTAATCTTTGAACATTGTAGTGGATGTAATTGAGCCTGTCAACGTTTTTGTTAAGCGTACACCACCAACAGATAGAAGATTCGAACCCTGCTACAACTTGATCAACTAATTTGTACTCATTGGGTACTCCACGTGGAACGCCTATCGCGTCTATGTAAATTGGGTCATTATCAGGTAGCCAGGTCGCAGAACGTTTGTGTCTGCGCCATCGTTCAGGCATTACACTTGACATGGTATCAATTAACTGAGTAGCGGACATTGGATAGACAGACACTGGAAGGATCAACGACACTAAAGCACAGTATCCTGTTGTATTTATGGGCAAACGGTCGAAGATCCTGTCATCTCCACACCACCACCAGATGTCACTACGAGACACTGGGGTGAACAAACTAGGTACTGCTAGTGTTACGTTACACCATGAGCTTGACAAATTTCCTAATTGCTTCCCTTTACCAGTTCTGTTGACACAAAAAAATTACCTGGTGCCACAGTCTTTGAAAATATTGTTTTTTTTTTTTTTTTCAGGTCCAGTATTGGGGAAAACTTCATCCCAGGACTGGCATGTGACATTAGGATTAGTATTATTCATCACATCAAAGATACACTCTTCAGAAATAACTGCTGGCACTATCTGAAGTATGGGCCTTGGACCCATACAGATCACACAGTCTGTTTTCGTTACATTCACCGCTTGTTCTACCATCAGTAACCAATTGTTGTTATTACCAGACACTCCAGTTGTGACGCGAAACCATCCATCAACACTATCAAACGACACACTGACAGCTCTCACACCAGCTCTTCGTGTATAATTGCTCATCCTAGGCTGCTCTGTGGTTTCCATAGTACTATTGACACATACAACAATCGGAAAATAAGGGTCAGCGCCTGACGACCAAGCCCACAGCAGCAGTCCCCAACAGGAAGTGTTAAACAGTGTTGCATTTGGAGGACGTATTTCGCCGTCGGGAAGAGAAAAAGTCAACCTAAGTTGTTCTCCTGGGTGACTGAGAGTTACTCTATCTTTAAAGAATTTAGCCTCTTCACTATGGCCTGGTGGCCAATATTGTCCTGCCTGAGTTGTAATAAAAGCACTCCAATCAAGTCGCAGAACGTGTCCAATCAGATACCACCAGGAACCTAACCAATCTTTGCCTGTGGTTGGTACAGTGTTCCGAAACCCTTTTAACGCTTTTATAGGAATATCTACAGAAGTGGTTGTATTGGGGGGCACTATAACAGTAACCGAGTTATTATACGTCCAGGATATTAGCCATGGAATGTGAGTCTCAGGAGCACTACTTCTCTTAACACGATTGGTGTCATTGCTAGTATGAATTTGTTTGGGAGGCTCCCAGGGATACCATACCAGTAAAAAGGTCAGGATAAAAAACACGGTTATCATCCAACAACAGATGGACTGTTTCAGCCATCTTGGGGCCATTTCAGCTAAAGGGTTATCCTCTACTTGGTTTGGTGTCTTGGAAAATCTTCACTGACTTTCAGGTCTTACCAGTCTCTACACGTCTGGCACCACCCTATTATCAGATTCTCGCTCACCGCCCCTATTGGAACCTTCAGCTGAGATGACTCTTTTACAGTGTGTCAAATGTATCCAGGTACCTCTCTCCGCTATTTTAACTGCAGTAGGAGTCGTCAACAATACCTGGTAAGGCCCTTCCCATTTAGGGGAGTACCAGTGTTTCTTCTTGATGCTCCTTATTAGAACCTAGTCTCCTGGTTCCACTAATGGAGTGTCCTGCTGAGAGACAGAAGGAACGTCATCGGTATTGTCTTTCCTCTGTCTCTCCAGTATCTTTCTCATATAATCTGCCAGATTTGTTTCATCATCAGTTTCCCATTGATTCTTAAACTGAGGCAATCTGTAGGGTCGTCCAAACAGGGTTTCGTATGGGGTCAGACCAGTAGTACTGGTAATGTTTATGTATAGTTTTACCAAATCCAAACAACCTGTCCATGGTCTGCCAGTTTCCTCAATACACTTTTTCAATCTATTTTTTATTGTTCCGTTCATTCTTTCTACTAGGCCTGCGCTTTGTGGGTGATAGGCACAGTGATTTTTTAAGTCTATGTGGAACATAACTCCTATCCTTTTTATTATTTGATTTACAAAATGGCTTCCATTATCACTGTAAATTCTTTCTGGGATGCCATATCGCGGTATGATATCTTTACATAGCGCCTTTGCAACTGTTAGAGCATCTGGATGCTTTGTTGGAAACAGCTCTATCCATTTTGAAAATGCGTCTATTATGACCAAGCAAAACTTCTTTCCTTCACTCTGATTCAGTTCAATAAAGTCCATATGGATTATTTGGAATGGGTATTGGGGTGTTGGAAACTTTCCCCTCTTTGGTCTCATATTGCCCTGTGGATTATGTTTTGCACATATCAGACATGCTCTACAAAAATTCTTTGAATAAGAGTTAAACCTATTAAATCCATAGGTTGTATAATATTGATGTATCTGTCCTACCATCCCTCCTGTTGAGACATGTGTAGAACCATGGCTCAATATTGCCGCCCATTTATATAGGTTTTTTTGGTAGGATAGGTTTGCTCTCCGGTCATACATAGATGTCATCTTTCAGGTGGGCACCATTCTTTTTCCACTGATCTTTTTCTGTTTGTAAGCTTTGGATTTGCATATCTTTTAACACGTCAGTAGTTAAGAGTCCACTCTGCCTCTGTTTCCTTGATAGTAAACTTCACTTTCTTCGTTGAAAAAGGTATTGGCAGGTTTAGTCTTATTTGTTTTCTTTTCTTTCATCACCTTTTCAGCATGGATAGCATGACTTATATACTCATCCATCGTTCCATTTGCAAGCCCCACATAATGCTTCTCTACCCAATGACGTAATCCATCTCTAGAGCCAGCATGTAGGGCATTTTTCAACTGCTGCTGGTACACGCCAGTCTGATTACCATCATCTGTGATTCCACTATGAGTTCTAAACGCTTTTTCCATTCTAATCCTGTATGCTTCAAAACTCTCATCCTCCTTTTGCTTTACTCTCCCTATTTCTGTGTAATTTGCCTTTTTCCTGAATCTTGCTGTCACTCGTTCACCTAGTCGGTCTACTCGAGTCTTCAATTCCTGCACATCATGTCCCAATGGGTTTCCTCCCTGCATTGGGTTCCAATCTCCCCTTACATAATGCCAGTCAGGACCTAACGCTGCCATCCAGACCTGCTGCACTTCCTGTCCATTTAAATGGTATGACTGTCTCAAACTTTCCATATCTGTCACAAACTGGTTAACATCTTCTTTATGGGATGTTACTCCTTCTACTGCCTTTTTTACGTCTTGCATGTTCCAGGTTCTATACACCAACATGGTGGATTCTCCACCTTCTGGATTTGGGTTGGCTACTGCTATCATGGGATATGTATCTGCCTGTTTTATGTTCAATGAAGGGGGTGCTGCTGGTGACGCGGGGCTGAGCATGCCACCCAGGGTTTTGGACCACTGTCCAAGGCCCCCTGTTACGGATCTAGTCTGCCTGTCTGGTATGACTTCCTCATAACCTGGTGGCTGGGGTGTAGGCAGCGTTGGATACAGTCTCTCTCGTCCTCCCTGCCCAGCTTCTGCTGCTGCTGCACCCTCCTCCTCACTCTCTTCCTCTTCTACTCCTAGCCCCCCCCCTTACTGCTCTCTCTTCTCTGCTACTCCTAGCCCCCACCTTACTGCTCTCTCCTCTCTGACTTTCTTCTTCTTCCTGCCTACGACGTCTACTAGAGGTTGTTTCATCATCCTCTTTTCTGTGAAACATTAACTGTTTGTTTCTGTCTGCCTCAACACATTTATCTGCACATTCCTTTTCCTTAGCCTCTTTAACCTTCCTGTCGCCTTCTTCTCTTTTCTGTGCTACTTCTAGCCAGTATTTCACATCCTCATAACCATCTTTGCGCATTTTCTTGTTTCTGCTTTTATTCTTCCTTTCTATTGCTCCCTGTAATTCAGTTAATTTCTGAGTACTTAATTTACCATTATAGTTGTACTTTTTCACCCATTTTTCAAGGTATTTTACTTTTTGCGGGGTTTTTTTTTCCAATATATTTCCAATCTTTGCATTGCAATGCTTCTCTAAATTGACATTTACTATTTCCTTTACCCATTTTATGTGTCTTTTAGTCCAGTGTAATAACACCTAGGGTGTTCTAAACACTGGGAAATTCAAGCAGGACAGTGATTCAAATTTCCTTTTGTGGTAAGTCTCACTTCAACTCTTTCGAGTGGAGACTTCTTGCCTTTGCATCCACAAAAGTCCACTGTTTAACTCCTGCCTTTTGGTATGAGGTTAAATACCTAGTGGTATTTTCCCCTCCACTCACACTCACTCACTCACTCTTTCGTACTTTACGCTGCGCTTTTTCAGGCTTACAGAGGACTCCGCCGTCCTACGGAATTTAACTGTAACACAGGGGACTCCGCCGTCCTCTACGGAATTTAACTGCGCCCCAGGACTTCTTTGCCCTTATTCACCTGCCAGTGTCTAGAATATTCAGGGTTTTATTCGCAATGACCCTCAGTCATTCTTTTCCTTTTAAAGAAAACTGTAACTCACCGATTTGTGTTGTCTCCCTGTCAGACTACCGTCAACCGTCGGATCTCAGTCGGCGGGGCGGATCAGTCCTGGAAAGGGACTCACCGTGCACGGATTTTCCTGGTGTCCGCCTCGCCCACTGAAATCCTCAGATCTATTGGTATCCGGCTCGAAGGACCAAGTTAATGTCGGGTTCAAGCAACCTGAACATTATTAAAACACACACAAAGAGAGAAGACACAGAGTTAGAGTTTTCTTCCTTGCAAGGGAGAACGGACGGAAACGTGCTCAGTTACACTTTCCAACCCGCTTTGAACCCGTCCCGCCGTCTCCTCTCTTTTTATTTCCTTAAGGTGGTTCCTAGTTACAAAAGGATTACAGCCCCTAAAGGGTGGGGGACACACGGGCTGAAATTCTCTACGTATCTTTTTCTAAACATGGTTACAAAGAAGTCCTCGTTTGTAGCAGGTGTCTTCATTCAGATCAAAGGCATAGTTGCGGCCTCCGCCTTCCTGTAGGAGTGTTTCTTATCTGCCTCCTCAATGCGGTCACCTCGACCTTGAGCCTGCCCGTGAGGCTTCGTGATATCTCTGAAAAACAGTTAACACATCCTCCTGCACAGACACACACACACATATATAGCTCTCAAACAATATAAGCAAATGTAGGATAACTTTCTATGTACAATTATTCCAACAGTAGGTCTCGTTGTACAGATGAGGTGAATGAATGTTTGAATATGTTATGTAAATGTGTATATCTATGGCGGCCTTACGTCAAGTTCAAATCAAAGTAGCTTAACGTAGGTTAAAGAAAGTTATTCACATGAGTTCAAAGTATCAAAACAACAAACGGTAATAAAAGATAATCAACAAACTTAGGAGCGTGCGGTTGAAAAACTGTTTCTCTGCGGCGTCTCTTTCCTTTGTCGCACACCTGGTTCAATTAACCTCTTGCCGCACGTATGCTACGTCATTGGCTGGTATCAGTCTCAGCCAGTCAACTACAGCCAAAAATATGCTCATTAAATAAAATGGCTCCAACACTAAGTTTTTTAACTGTTGTTGTTGTCTTAAAACAGTTCTCTATTTAACCTTATCTTTGTTCTATCATGTTTGTGCTTTGCTAACAGCTAAATAGTAGTTTGCCAAATGTAGCCTCTGCTGGGTCTGTACATTAGGCTAATGCTACAGTGGCTAGTGTCAGTAGCTAAATACATAGGCTACTGTTAGAACTTCAGTGTTTCAGCTTCTACTGTAATAGTTAACATGTATGTGACTTTGCAGATTCAAGAAGAATAGGCTATAAGTGGATTCATAACTAACTCTTGTGTGCATGTGTGTGTGTGTGTGTGAGTGAGTGTGTCCATCATGTGTCCTCCTCAGCCACAGACCTCGACACTGTTGAATGAGGAGGTCAGAGCAGCATGATGCTCCACCAGGAGGAAACATCAACTCCACAAGATGCTTCAGTCAGCCCTATAACTCCCTATATATAAACCACTGGCCCATTCTTACGGCGCAAAGATTTTACATAGTAGCCACAAATAAAACTGTATTGGCTGTGCACAACTTCTCTGATGCCCTCACTGCCCTTGCTTTCTCGTACTTAATTTTGTGATAGCAGTATCCCAAAATGTATACAGATACAACTACTGAATAATCCTAACCCTAACAGATAATATATGGATACTATGGATCAGTCCCTGTCCGACCATCTGTCTGTCCGTCCATCTATTCGTCCATCACGCACATTTTGGATGCCACTGAACCAGTGTTATTAATTATTGCGTAATTGTCTATACAGTATACAATATAATTGTTACACAAAATCTTTGACTTTACATTTTACGAAACTTAGGGACATATGATGTATCTCATTGCTTCATGTGGGCATGGATGGCCTTTTTCTGTCCTCATTTGTAGTAAAGCTATTTGACCTTATTGAACAATATTTGACAAATAGGTAAAATAGTTGGTTGATACACCATATGAAGGTGTATCGATATACGATTTATCGATTTACACAGCACGCACTTTAGACCACTGAGCCACTAGGACACCCCTCATTCGTCTTATTTGTCTGTGTCAATTGGAAAATGTATCGAGGGTATATTGATATGAAACCATATGAAACAATGTAAAACAGAGTTACTGCCAAAGATAAACACTAAAGTGATGTTTGTAGTACATGAGAAAATAGATTAAATATACCATAGTGGTGTCTGGAGTGCCATAAATTAATCAATCAATCAAAACACCACAGTGGTGTTTGGATACCCTGACAGTCAGCTATTGAAAGCATAGTGGTGTTTTCAGTCCATGAAAGTAAGGTATCAAAACATCAAAGTGGTGTTTGGAGTTGAGGGAAATAAGCTCTCAAAACACCTTACTAGGTTTTAGAGTTCCAGGTTTTACAGACCTCGAAACACTGTGCAGTCTTTCGAATCTCAATAATCAGGGGTGTCTCCAATCCTTGAAAAAAAGAGTTTGAATCTCTGAAATGTGTTTCAAACCACTTATCTCACTGGTGTGTCCATGCTTCATATCAGGTTTGAAAACTCTATGACCTGAGTGCTTCAAAGCGCCATTTTCTGATCTCAAAACAGTCCCGAGAGGGTGTTTGGTAACACTCTATGTTGTCTTGAAACGCCAGTGTAAACAGGGTTTTAACTCCACTATATATTTGTGGCAGCAGAGTTGCCACCACTTTTTGGGTTTCAAAACACTTTCTTCTAATAGTGTAGTAGAGGACGGGTGGAGGAAGAGAACAAACGTTTTTTTGTAAGATGTAGGCTACTATGGAAGACCTATTATTATTAGTCATATTCCTTGCCATAATTGTTCCAACTTAATATGATGTAGACAGTAATATTTGTTTTGTCTGTTAATCCTTATGCTGGCCATCAATGTAAATAATAATAATAATAATAACTTTATTTATATAGCACCTTTAAAAACAGAGATTACAAAGTGCTTTGACAGTCAAAATAAAAGCACAATACTCAAAATGAATTTAGCAAGCAATGGAACAGTGGTAAACAGGAATTAGATTGGAGGACAGAGGTGGAAAAGAGCAGCATTCATGTTAAAAAATAAAAAATAAAGGATTACCGTAAAATGAAAACCAAAATAAACAGTAAGGATAAAATAAAAGTAAAATCAAATTAAGATCAAAATTAAGATTACAAGATAAAAAGACGATAAAATGACAACATCACATATAAGCACGTCTATAACAATGGGTTTTAAGAAGTGATTTAAAAGAAGTCACTGATTCTGCTAGCCTTATCTTATCAGACAGGTCGTTCCAAAGCCGAGGGGCCCTGATGGTAAAAGCACGGTCACCTTTAGTTTTAAGTCTAGACTTTGGAACGGCCAGAAGGGCCCCGCCTGAGGATCTAAGGCTGCGCATTGGCTCATATGGGGTCAACATGTCTGTTATATAGCTTGGAGACCCGAACGTGCTTTAAAAGTGATCAGTAATATCAAAATCAATTCTAAACTGAACAAGGAGCCAATGGAGAGATGCCAGGATTTGGGTGATGTGATGTCATCTGTTAAAACCAGTAAGAATCCTAGCTGCTGCATTCTGAACTAGTTGGAAGTGAGAGAGTGACTTGTGGCTTATACCAGAAAGGAGGGAGTTACAGTAGTCCAGTCGAGAGAAGATTAGGGCATGGATTACTTTCTCCAGATCTCTGTATGAAAGCATTGGTTTACTTTTGGAGATGGTTCTCAGTTGTAGGAAACAGGACTGTGTACTACTTGTTTTTACCTGTGGTTCAAAGCTTAGGCCAGAGTCAAACAGTGTACCTTGCGGTACACCACAGGTAATGTGAGCTGTGGAAGAAGTGTAGTTACCTATGGTGACCAAGAAGGTTCTTTCTAAAAGGTAGGAATAAAACCATGATGCCAACCCAGGTATTAAGACATGGCATGGTCTACAGTGTCAAAGGCTTCGCTTAGGTCTTAGGATTAAAATTGCGCTTTCCCCTATGTCAGCTGCTACAAGGAGGTTGTTGGTTACCTTAAGGAGGGCAGTTTCTGTACTATGTAAAGCTCTAAAACTAGACTAAAATTTCTCAAAGATGTTATTATGACACATAAAAGCTAAAAGCTGGGTTAACACAACTTTCTCTAAAACCTTTGATAAAAATGGAAGCTTAGAAATTGGCCTAAAATTGCTAAGAATGGAGGGATCAAGGTTAGGTTTCTTTAAAAGAGGTTGGACCACAGCATGTTTAAAAACAGAAGGGAAAAAGCCTTCTCTAGAGAACTATTAATAATCAATAAAATACCGGGCCAAACTGTGTCATTAACCTCTTTAAGAAATGTAGTGGGGATAGTATCAAGGATGCACGTGATTGATTTCCTGCGGGATATAGTTTCAAATAAAAATGACAGTGATATAGGTTAAAAATTGCTGAAATAATTATATATGTCCCTGTTGCAGGTATAACTTGGTCGGGGGGGTAATTTGCTGTCAAATATGCTATAAAAAATTAAAAAACTCTTCACACTCCTCTGGTAAGGCATCAATACACTGACAAGGGGAGGGGGTGATGACGGAGTCTATCACCTTGAATAAAATTCTGGGGTTAGAATGGTTTGCCGCAATTAGGTTGGAGAAGGTTGCTCTTGCTTCTTTAACTGCCTTTTGATAATTGTGCATTGCGTCTTTCCAGAGCTCATAAAATAGACAAGTCTTCTTCCATCTCCGTTCAGCTCTCCTACAGCCTCTCTTTAATTCATGAGTGGATTCATTTAGCCAGGGCTATAGTTGACTTTTTGTCTTTGTAGGGTACAGGACCGTCAGACAGGTGTGATTAAAAAGGGAAACCAGTATGAAGGTAAATATGTTGCAAAATGCGAGAGCTTGTAGACTTGATGTGAGAACTTGTAAAATACGATGTGAGAACTTGTAAAATACGATGTGAGAACTTGAAGAAAAAACATGAATGTGAAGTCACAGAAAAAATATTCACAAATGTGTAGATTGATATTTACATAAATACAATGACAGCTGCAAACTTGTAATCCAACATTTACTTATATTTATTTATTTTACTTGAGTCCATTTTCCAGTACAACCACAACTCCGTGATTACAACCTCTCGAATCGGTCACTGCAACTTCACAAATGTGCTCTCTTGCATCACAAAGTGACGAATCTGCGCGCCATGACTTTTGCAACACTTATTGCAATAAATGTGTTGCAAAACTCACTTGTTGCTGTGAGAGAGTGCCCCCCCTCACCCCCTCCCCGCGGGGGAGGGGCGTGGAGGGGGGGTGGTGTACCAATCAGAAATCGGAAGACGAAGCGCTCTTTTGCTCTGCTCCATGTGCTGTCCTCAGGACGTCCAGAACCATTGAGAGAAAGAGTTGCATCAACGGAGGGTCAAAAACGCTACACGGTCACATGACGGTCACGTGGTTCATGTAGCTCCCGATAGTTCCAAGCGGTCCATTTGAATCCATTGTTTTCTATGGGAACAGTACTAACAACCGCGACTTGGGGTATAATAAACAATATGACAGCTGATTTAGAGTATTGTAAACTGACAGGTTAGATGTCTGTAATATTTAGAGGAAGGTACTCATATTTAACTATTGAGGTGCATCAATGAACATAGAGCATGAGTAGGCCTACATAAAAAATATACTCTCTTACTCAGGTGTTACTAAGTCTATGGTAAGAGTCTTAGACAAAGAGTGAACAGGACTAGAATAAGTAATTTACAAGTCTGGTTAGATTATAAATGCAATTAAGCATGCTTTATTAACCTGACCCATCCACCAGATCCAGAATCAATATTAATACTACCAAAATATCAATATATATATAGCCTATCCATTAAGCTTAGCAATGTAGTGGTGAGTCAAGCGATGGGTTTTGGTGTAGGCTACGTTACTAGGGATGCAATCATATTGATCTCTATTGATATTAGTAAGCCAAGTTTTTAATTAGCCTACTTGTGTCAGATAATGGGCTATGGATACAAATCCATCGATGTCCATCGATGTTATGAACTATGCCTTGTCCTGCCTTCTTTAACAGACACATTTTCAGAACAGTAGCAGGAACACCTGAAATCTTTTATGGTTAAGAAGCACCTTTATGACAAAATACATGTAAAAAGACTTTTATTTTGGAAACAAAAAGTGACAGAATGTTCTACCCCATTAACATACAATTAACATAAGGACACATATACTGGCATAAACAGCCAACAACCAATCAGAAATCAACCATCGTAAACAATAATATAGCCTAAATAGGCCTACATAATATGGTTAGCTTAGTTAACTAATAAATACATTTTCCCACCCATAAACACGTTTACAGGCTTTTGTCTCCAATTTAAAACGCATGAAATTACAGAGAATTTAAGAGAACGTAACTTAACCTAAAACCAAATTGATTGCTAACGTTAGCTAGTTTAACGTTGTTTTGCTCTATTAATCTGTTTCCATACATAAAATAACAGTCAGATTAAATATATAAATTTGGTTAAGTGGAATTAAACTGAAATTCTGTAAAACATATTGCTAACTCGATTCACATGTGATAAAAAGATAAGTAGCCAAAGTAATACTGATTTTGAAGTTATTACCACTAAAAGCAGCAGTTGAAACACTGCTTCCCTATGGCGATGCAGTTGCTAGCTCCGGCTGTTTGGAACTATTGAGGGTCTCCATGATCCGCCATTGCTGTAAAATAATTGGCCTGATGAAGTGAATGGAGGTGACGCAACGGCTCTGGACGTCCTCAGGACAGCACATGGAGCAGAGCAAAAGAGCGCTTCGTCTTCCGATTTCTGATTGGTACCCCCCCCCCCCCGCACGCCCCTCCCCCGCAGGAAGGGTGGTGAGGGGGGGCACTCTCTCACAGCTACAAGTGGGTTTTGCAACACATTTATCGCAATAAGTGTTGCAAAAGTCAAGGCGCGCAGATTCGTCACTTTGTGATGCAAGAGAGCACATTTGTGAAGTTGCAGTGACCGATTCGAGAGGTTGTAATCACGGAGTTGTGGTTGTACTGGAAAATGGACTCAAGTAAAATAAATAAATATAAGTAAATGTTGGATTACAAGTTTGCAACTGTCATTGTATTCATGTAAATATCAATCTACACATTTGTGAATATTTTTTCTGTGACTTAACATTCATTTTTTTTCTTCAAGTTCTCACATTGTATTTTACAAGTTCTCACATCATGTCTACAAGCTCTCGCATTTTGCAACATATTTACCTTCATAAACCAGCTCCTCCATGTTAAAATATGGATCAATGGCAGTTAAAGGATATGGCTGGTGTTTTAAAATACATTTCTTATCGTCAACAAATCCTATGAAAATAACAAAATCAACAATGCGTTTGTTCTACTTACATTACTTTTCGACTTCCCAGCCTTCAAACCGGAAGTCATTGGCTCCATCTGTAAGCTAAAAACCTTTAAATACAGCTCACAAATACATCGTTTCAATTTTAAAAATCACTAACTGTTACCATGACAAGTCAGGCTATTGTAGTTATTACCAAATCAAATTCAAATGGGAGCAAATTCTTCATTACGACGGGGACTATTTTCGGTGCTACAGAACTACTTTCCTGAGATCGAAAACGTGTTTACGGTCGGAATAGGACAGGAATAGTTCACCCAAAAATCTAAATTCAGTCATTATCTACTCAACCCCATGCCAGCTGAAACTCAGGTGAAGTTTGTTAGTCCATACAGCAGCCCCTGAGCTCCACAGCAGAACGGCATAGAAACCTTCTCCAAAACAATTGAAGTTGCTGGGTACCTGACTTGACTTGACTTCACGGTGAAAAAAATAACGGAAAATAACTATAAAATGGCTCCATGCAGCTTGTGCAGCATAATGCAAGTCTCCGGAAGCCAAATGATCCCAAAGTGACTTGAAAAGACCGACATTTACACCATTATTTTAGCTGAAATCGCCACTCTGTTGAAAAGTTCACGTTTGCGCACACCCAAGATACGAGAACAAGGAGAACTACATGTGTAACTCTTCCTCTAAGTTGTTTGAGGAAAAATTAGGCTGGCCCGGTGCATCACAATGATGAAATATGCTGCCCAGAGCAACGGCATGGCTCTTTGACGTGTTTTTAATCGTTTTTTTTAATACAATGGAGTTCTATGGCTACTGAGACATGGCTTTATTGGGCATCGGCTACATGGATGAGACTTGTTAGCAAAACAAATTCATTGCTGATTTTGTTATTTTCATAGGATTTGTTGATGGTAAGAAATGCATTAATAAACACCAGCCTTATCCTTTGAAGGCAAAGCAGCTGCAGTAAAAAGCTCAGAAAACTTGTTAGCGGACATAGAGTTAAAAACACAGCAGCAGACAAGTGTACTGTGATTAGTGGGAGGATGAGATAAAACCACACTGAATAAAACTGCTTTGTGATCAGACACACAGAAAACACAAAATCTGTAACAAATGTCTGGGTAGGGCAGCAGACATGAATGTTAAAATCACCTAAAATAAGAATTTTGGCATATTTTGACATAAAATGAGATAGCATGGATAAAAGCATTGTTTGGCTTGGGCGGTCTGTAGATTGTTAGAAATATCACAGGATCTTTAGAATTTAACGTAAAACCAAGACGTTCAAATTATGTAAAACTACTATGTAAAATGGGAGTGCTTTTAAAATCCTTTCTCTAAATAACAGCAACCCCCCATCCCCTGCCTGACAGCCTGGGTTGATGGAGGTGGTTGCTTCAATAAGAGAACTGCCATGTCAATAGGAGTGTTACGTGCCATGTCTTTGCAGGCACTGTGTTTTGTCTTCCCTCCCCTTTGTTGGGTAGGGAAGACATTATTATTTTGAGACCTGATGTTTAAAAATCGACAGTTATCCTTTAAAGAGACAGCACCTTTTTACTGCATCTGAGCAAGAGTTAATAACTGAAGGCTATGAAGAACATGTCTTATCTAAAAACATATCTTAAAACTTAACTATGAAATGAAACACTGCCAAAGCGTCTAAAATCAAACACTCCCAAAGCCTCTGAAATCAGAGAGGAATTATGGCTAAAACACAGAAAATTGCAGATAAATTAAATATATAAGTAGGCTATTAACAATTGCATCAATAGCCCATTGCAGTTACCTAAACTCAAAAAAATAATTTTGGTCTGTTTGCAAGGTTTATGTATTTCAATTGTATGAGAAATCCCCACTAAATGTAATTAAGTAATTCTAACCTAAATTAAATACATTTTATGAAAATGACTCAAATAGAACTAAAGTAAATTGATTGAATCAATTTGAATGTATGCAATTTGTGCTCATGATGCCAATACATTTCAAATGTGTTAATTTAATTTAGTTTAATGAGTGTGTCAAAGTGAAATGATCAAACTCTAGGTTATCTGATTTTATCTGACATCTGACACTTGATTTTATCTGTTTCAGTGTTTCAGCCTAGCTGATATTGAACCAAACTAATTTGGATTGGTTCTTTCTCTCTACATACAGTATATATTGTATATACACAAGTTAGACTCAATTTTAAACCTGCAATAAGCGATTTCAGACCCTATAACCATTCCTGAAAGTGAAGTGTGCTATATGGAGATTTCCTTGAGACATAATGATATAAACCAATATCCACACACGTGGGCCAGCTGTGTTGTTGTTTTTACCTCTTTTCTAAAGCTTGTTGTCAAACCGGGACCGACTCGAAGCTCCTCCCGACCCATTCAGTAGCTTTTCATTTTTTTAAAACTAGCTTGTCTCCTCCCTCGCTTTTTAAAAGTGGCGCTCTCCCTCTCCCATTCCTGAAAAAAATTCTCGTAATGGCGGAATCGATGAAGCAAACGAGTAAATTTGTTAAACTAGTAAACTTACTACCTACCTCTTCACTTGTCATTGTGGGACATGTAACCTTCAGTGGGAGAAAAATCTGACAAAGCGAGACTGGTAACCGGTGACATTTCTCCATAGGTGCGTTTAGCTTAGCTATTAGCTTTTATGCACGGTTTGTCCTTAGGGGCCTCCGTAGTCCAGTAGTTTTGCTGTGGTTTATTGAGAAATGTGTTGCCGGTTCTGTCACCCTCTAGTGGTCGAAAAATCACTTAGTGCAGCTTTAAGCTTGCTTCAAGGAACAGAGAACAAGTTATCCACGTACAAGAAACGAGGCCCTGGGCTTTGTATGTTTGTGTACGACTTCATAGCTTGGCCTGGGGGGCGCTGCTGGGACAGGGGTACAGATGCTGCCGTAGAAAAGCCAAGATCTTCTCCCAAGAGTCTTCCTGAGCGTCTGCATGTGGTTTGGTCTCTCCTCCCCACAGCACCAGCACTGCAAAACACACACACACACACACACACACACACACACACACACACACAGAGCTATATTTGAAAGGACATTCCATTATACACAGTCATTCCATAACCAATTAATACCTAACCCTAATCTCAAATATAAGCCCATCCCCAACATGGCTCTTTCTCCGTTACGACCAATAAAACGTCCCCAGTTTGAAGGATTTCGTACGATATGTATGTAAGAAATCAATTTAACTTAAAATGTACGTGATAGGAATGATGTTCAGGTGTAAGAGTAAGTTGGAAAATTGTTCAGCATTAGCGGGGATTTGTGCTCTCTGAGTGCCTTCTAGTTTTGTAACAACTGCCAATAGTCAATATTTTGTGCCAATACTCAATATCTTTAAATGTGATCAGTTTTTTTTTTCAGTGTTTCACCCAATTTTTTTCTTGTCAGGGTGGAAGCCTCTGAAACAGCATTTAGACCATCATGTGACACTAAAACTCTCCCCTGAAATCCAGACTAATGAAATTCTTTTAGGGTTGGCAGCTCTTGATAGGTAATGGTAGGTAGGGAAACTCTGGAACAAATTACTGCCTTTAAATGAAGAATTAATAAAAACTTTTGTCAAATTAATAAACTGTGCAAAGAATTTTTAACAGTAGTAATGTAGGAACCTCCATCATATCAGAGGTGGAAGAGCTTGACATTGACAGCCAATATCTGTCTAACCATAATGCATACGTGCACGTGCATACGAGTCACTCATCATGCAAATCAAGCCAGGTAACTTAGTGCTTCTTAGGACTGTATGCAAGGTATTTGGTCCTCACAGTGATAGAAGGACAAGGACACTCATGCACAGAAAGTCTTTCACAATCAGACAACCTTAACCAGGTGACCCACCCCACAAAATAACTAGGATGCTGTCGGGGGCCGACAGCAAGGGTATAGCCGCTAGCGATGATGGCTGGGTTCATGCCAGTACAGCAGCCAGAGCTGAAACGTGGAAGTTTGCATTAAGATTACTGTCAGTTTTGTCATATTAGGCTGTTGAGCCATCAGGCCCCAAACTATCTAGTTCTGATATAGAAGAATGTAATAGCATGTAAAGAATGTAAAAGTTAAAAGGTGTCAATATCCAACTTCGCTTTACTGTGTTTAGCTGTACACTCAAAGTGCTGCTGTTGAGCAAAATCTGGTTGGATCTGTGTGGAAATTGGTGTGCATGTTCCACATAAAGGTTGGAACATGATTGCCAAGTTTCATAGCGATTGGTGAAATTCTGTTTGAGTTAAAAGCCAAAATGTCATAGGCCATGCCCACTTTCACTTATGACAACCAAACTTCAGATTTCGACTAGGACATGGTCCTAGAGCATGTGTACCGAACCTATTGGATTAGGAGATACAGTTTTCTGGCCTTTGTGGCACCCCCTATTGGTCAATATTTGAATGACTTTGGCCACGCCTCCTTCACAACTTTAACTACAGTAGATGTCAACAATTTATAAACAAAATTTAAAGAGCGTAGGACCATAGATGCTACTGACCGATTTTGGTGACATTTCGGGGATATTAATATATCTGTGAGAGAATGTTTGTGTGTTCCATTTACTTTTCTGTCGTGTGTGAGCCAGTCTTAAAGTACTGGCTTTGCTGAGGGGTGTGTAGGGCGGCTCAATGAGATGTCCAGCATCGTGGTAAGTGACTGTGGTAAGCAGGTGCTCATTGCCCGCTGCACGCATCATCTTGGCTATCTGAGGGTCAAAGGTCAGAGGTCAGTCTCAGGTCAGTCTTACTCAACCATCACAACTCATTACACCAAAATGAAGAATGCCTCTGAATCGAAACAGCACAAACTGGCAGCAACACTGGCTGGACCTGCAAAACCAGAGGTGCACAGGCCCAAAAACCCAATGAAGACTTGATACACTGGGAGCTCGCACTCACAAATGGAAGAAAACATTGCTCAGATTGGATGCTTTTATTCTACATCTGACCAATGAAGTGATATGCAAAAAATTATTGTGAACAATTGCAAAACCAGGGTGTCTGTAAATTTGAGTTTTCCCTTTAAATAAATGGTCCTTTTGCTAATCTCCACCAGCGATTGATATAACACAACAGTAGCTGCATTTACATAGAGTGTTTTATTCCACTAATAATAAGAATATTAGCCCAATCAGAATTAAAATGCCCCATATAAAAACCTCAATCAGAATAAACTGGCCCATTCTGAATGAAATTTCATTCCATTTTAGAGGGATGGTATAACCCTTTCATAATCCGTTCGATGGATAAAAGTTCGCCATGTAAACGCTCATTCTGATAATTTTCTTTGGTTGGAATATCTATACTCTTTATCTATACTCTTTATGCGCACAAGCTCGCATGCTCGCCCATTTGACGTCAATGACGTTTACTTTTTTCAAAAGTAACTTGAATTTGAATGACCGTGTTTGTTATTAACGCTGGGGCGCTCAGGCTTGATGTAGGCGGCGCAGCCCGTTTTAATATCAAGTGCTGACTCAATTACCCAGTCATTGTGGGTGCAAAACAAACGTCTGTTGTTGACACTTTTGGAGTCGTATGTTATGATAAAACTGGTGCTTCATCAGAAAGAACAGCAGTAAAGCAATAATGGTGCCAAGTACCTGACGCAGGTCCATCTTTTAAAAACGTAAGCCCATGCTAGAGTGCTGGATTCGGTATTTTGCGCATGTCAGACACTTTTATTCTGATTACATACTGTGGAGCATGTAAACGCACACCATGCAATCCTTTTATTTTGCGCTCATATAAACACTTGAGGGGAAATCTTCATTCGGAATGATTTCATTCAGAATGAAAAAATATGGTTAATTTAACCGCAGCTAGTGATTCAACCTATGGACAGTTCATGAAAGCTTTTACATTTGCTGTTCTATAAACAGTGTCTGGTAGCTCTTTCCAAGGGAAAATCCTTTTTCAAGCAACAGCAACAGTGGTTTGTGGGTAGATAGCATGAGCAGCGATAGACACCGTGGCTGAACAGACAACGAAAAGAGCACAACCTACAGAAACTTCATCAACAGGAAATCAGTACTGGCCACACTGATTGACAAGTGATCTCTGTTAGAGTGTTATCTAGGAACAATTTTGTAGTTTAAATAAACATGAAAATGAAAGAACTGTAGACCTATCAGAATATACTGTAGGTCTGTGCGACTATGCCAATCTCTCACCTGAAAAACAGCTCACCAAGAAACTGCAACATTTGTAGAAGATAGCATCTAAGGCCCGGATCTACTGAAGGTTTGTGCCAGTAGAAATCGCATTGCGGGCACTAAAACCTTGTTATCTGATCTACTAAGACAGCGCACAGGGAATCTGCGCTTGAAATCATGGGTTGATCTGGGTGTGCCGTTTTTTTGCACTTTGGTCTAATTTCACGCAGCAAGCATAATGATTGAGGTATCTTCACACAGCAAAATATGGACGCGGCGGTCCGATGCGCTTCCCAATAAGCACAATTATAGCTCCTGATCAGTCAAGCTTATTTAACACACCTATTCTAGTCTCTGCCCAGAACCAAAGCCTCTTGGGATCACTCTCGAGTGATGGATGTGTGTTTCAGTCCTTCTTATCGATCTGGTGGGTTCTCCCAGGCGGGTCAGCGGAACCGTTATCTCTCCGTGCACGGAACAACAGCCAGCTGGCTTTCCTCGTAGGCAGCGAAAGATGTCAGCCAGGAGTCGACTTGATTGAAGAAACGTATCCTTACGTCGTCTTCTTGGAGGGAAGGAGTGTCCTTAGCTGTATTCTCTTCCAGTCCACTTCTGCAGGTCTGCTACACACGGCAGTGCCTGTAAGGAATTAGAATGTCGGATACACAGACGACTAGTCTAATCCTTCTGGATCCAACAGTGTTACAGCTAACACTAAACAGTCTGGGCTCGTCCCGCGAGTTGAAGACTGCGCCTTGGCTAAACAAAACAACAGTTCGAACGTTTCAAGAACCACCTTGTTAGCAACGCAGTCACAAGAAGGGGCCCAGCAGAAAGGTAGCTCTGGAATTTATACTCTTGGTGATGTCATGGGGACAATGAGAGACCGGAGGTTGGGTTTCAGCCAGTTCGCACCTAGGTGTGAACTTCAGGGCCTGTTGGAATTTTGGCGCTGTTTTCCTTTGTTTAAGGTCCCAGCCCAGCGGGTGGGCTAGAGTTCAGGCTTCTGATTCCCTTGCTAGGCTGTTGATTTATGCTTTTAATTTTACATGTAGGCCTTTCCTTTGTTTAACCACATGGCCTGGCCCAACAGTGGAGAGGTGTGTGTGCGGCTTCTCCAGCTATATTTAACCGTACCTTCCAAGGTCTCCATCCCTTCCACACCTGGCACCTGCATCTCAGTCAGGGTCTCCTGCACTTGCTCCTCCTCCAAGGGAGTTAAGGCTCTTCTTCAGAGGGGCTGCCATCATGCAGAGGCTTTATTTGTGGCAAGCGTGTTGGTTCACCTCCCCATATCATACCAGCGCTTTTTACCTCTGCTAAATTTATTTATACAGTTTAAAGTTACAAATCGCGCTTCTGGTGTCCAACTGCATTCACTTTATTTGTTATGTCCTTCCAGAGTGACTTTTCACGCGCCGGGAAAAACATCTCTTCTTTGCATGTCTTTGGGGTTTTCTCTGCCATCAACACTTCCAGCTCCACTGGATAAAAATGTGCACTTCTTTTGCCCATCATTATCGTTGCCGTAAATGGGCTATTGTGGCCTTTATATTTGCACAGTCGCAATTCTAATTAATTATGTGTGCCTCCGCTCATTTGCGCGCCCTACTTTACTAAATACCTTGCGCTATCAGTACCAATTTCAGCCACAATTGCTTTTGTGCTGCGCCTGGAATTGCGACATGTTAACATCCGGGCCTAAAAGTGAATTTTTCTCAAATTTGTGAGTTCGAGCTCTCTTTGCTGCATCTATCCTCTCCGAATCAGGTGTGTGTGTGTGTGTGTGCGTGTGTGTGTGTGTGTGTGTTGTGTGTGTGTGTGTGTGTGTACACTCACATCCTCAGCAGACTCCACTGTGGCCCAGTTCTGATCATCATCACCACAGACCAATAGCAGTGGACACTTTATCCTCCCCACCTAGCAGAGCATTAACCATATATTTTTTTAAGATGATTATTTTGTCATTTCTGCATTTTTATTAGATAGTTTTATTAGATAGGGGATGATATGTTACAAAGGTCCTGCTTCAGCTGTAATCCACTAAAGTTGGCACCCTTACACCCTAAAGCCCCTGTCTAATTTGAGCGCCCTCTGATCTGGTCTGAGATTCTAGGATAATAAACCCTCTTCCTTGCTTGTCTGACTTGCTGGTGATGATGCTGCATCTTGCAGCAATGACAGCAGTCTTTTCAAAGGATCTTAGGGCATTTTCACACGGTAATACTCCCTTTAAAGTCCGAACCGCTAGTTCGCTAGGTTGTTACATTGTGTTGGTCCAGTTTGTTTCACACTGACTAATATCAAGCGGACCTATCAAAATTCAAACTAGAATGGCACTCAGAGGGCATTTTCACATTATAATGACCTTGCCATTGAACGACCATGTAGTATTTCAGGGGACTTTTAATTTGACAATGTAATCCTCTGTGATGTGTTGGACATACTTCTGCTCTGGGGCAGCGGGGGTAGGCTTTTCTCTAACTAGTGAAATTTCAAGGCTTGTAATATATATACAGTATGTAAGTAAGGGTCAAATGACTTGGGAAAACTATCAACAAGACAGAAGAACTCCCTTGTAAATATTGACAAAGGCAGGGGGTGTGCCGTTTTGCACATAAGAAGATATAGTGGCTCCTTACCGACCGTGGAGAAAAAAAAGAGACAAGAGTATCGTTGATGACTGCACGGTTGTTATTGGCTAGGTGAATACCAACCAAGCTAGTCATAGATAAGAGTACATGTACTTACATCCACTTTCCCGCTGGAGTCAGAGGGGATCGGTAGAATCAAGTCACGCCATATCATACGGTTCTGCTCATCCACACGTACCTTGTGAACATTCCTGACAAGACAAGCGTTTGTTCCTGTTACTCCTACTGTAAAACGCTGTGTATTATATGTTATTGTATGTATTGACACCTACTTCATCAGCTTATGAAACGAATGAAAGATGGATTTGCCAGCTGGAACGACGTGGCTGCCACTGATACAAACACAGCAACGAGGCTGGAACAACACACATTGATACACTATAAGACACTGGTTCTCCACCATGTGCCATCAAGGCCCAAGAGAGTCTACAGGTTTTCATCCCAACCAAACACTAGAGCCACTGATTTCACTGACTGTGGTTGAAGGTGTGTGAATCAGTTCAGTGGGATCAGCTGCTGTAATGTTTGGTTCAATTGAAAGCCTGCAGACTCTCGGCCTTCCGTGGTACATGTTTGAGAACTACTGATACAAGGTCAAACAAAAGAACATCTCCAGGATGTTTTCTGTTACTTACACTGATTAAGTTGCTGTAAGCTGCCATAGTGAGGGTCACTGCTGTGCCGAGGGAAAGACCACAAATCCCAACTCTGTCACTGATCACTAGAGGATGCTCCTGGATAATAGTAAATGCTTTCTGTAGGGAGGTAGATAATGGTGATATGACAGGGAAGGAAACAAAACTTCACATCAAGGGATCTGCAGGTTTCATAAAGCCAAATATAAAACTTTTTAAAGACCTTTTTTCTACCTGGAATTGCATTTGAGTCTTAAAACTATAAATGACTCTCCATAGGTAGCATTAAAAAGGTCTTAAAAACTGAAAGATTTAAGACAAAGGACACCAAGGAAATAAATGTTTAGGGACATGATGTCCAACATGTTTGTCATATTATATTAACCTCGTATTAATAAGAGTAAACATGCATGTGGATCAAACTTAGAGTAATTCTGCACCCAGTTTGAGCTTCTCTCCCCCTACTGCGCGATTTATAAAAATGCAAGACACGCAGACACATGGCGTGAAGAGCGAGTGAGAGAAGGTGGGTCTGTGGTTGGTCCAGATTGGTGTGAAGAGGAACGGGATGGGATGTCTCAAATCTACTTTTATGCTGGGGGTGGGAACATTTTTTACCATATGACTTATCTTAGGACCATTGTCCTTGTACACAGCTGCATCTCCAACTGAACACCAGCTGTTCATTTTAACCACTAGAGGGCAAACTGAGCCAGATTTAGTGAGATAAATATGGCACTGAAACATTTGAGCTCAAATGTTGAAAGTATGACCATTGTTGTATTTCATGACTACATAGTACTAACTCAAAAAAAAGGTGTAGCGTAAGAGGAAAAAGAAAAACTAAAGAAAAAGAAGCATTTGGAGAAAGAAGTAATAAAATAAAGGTTATCATTAAAACCTTGAAATACCTTTGAAAACATGTCTCTAGATCACACAACAAAATGCGTGACAGCGATGGCCCACTGAACACGAATTGGCTGGTGACCAATTCCGCCGTCATTAATTTTTTATGAGAAGTGAGTAATTTGCTGCGATAGCTTGCGGCGCAGACCAAGCTCATGGTACGGTGAAAAGGGCGGGACAAAAGTTGAGCTCAAGTTAACTTCATGCAAATGAGTGTGGTGGTCATGTCTTGAGAGCCAATCACTTTCGAGGCTGCAGCACCGGCGCCTTGTCTGTACAACCAGGAAATGGCAAAGTGAACTGGTGAAGAGTGTGAAACTTGCATCGTAGTTGATAATCTATGCATGTAAAAATTTTTTTTTTTCAGTGAATCTCTTAGTTACAGTAACATTTCTCTTGTGAAGCAGCTATTTCCATTTGGCCAAAGGAGACAAGCCTACTCTAAATCACGGACGTAGACCTGCAATACCATACAATACAATGCAATGCAAGTCTTCCGAGTCAGGGCCAGGAAGCAGGTGGATCCTGCACGTGCTGGAGAAGCTGATCTGATGGGCAAGGATGAGCTTCAAGCCAGCAAAATCAAGATCACAGGTGCTGAAGAAGGGCAAAGACGTAGACAGGTTCCGCTTCAGCATTGAAGGTACAACAACCCCAACTGTCTCCAAAAAGCCAGTGAAGAGCCTTGGCAAGGTGTTCAACAGCAGCCTGAAGGACACAACATCAGCCCAGGTCGCCTGTCAGAAGCTGGACAGGTGTACTGGCCCAGGACAGGTGCTGAAATCCATCGTGGAAGCCATCAGCATGGGAATCAACAGCTGCAGACGAGCACGCCCCACCACTCACACGATCACCTTCATGAAGGCTGGAGAGCAGCCACGAGCAACAGCCAGGAAGCTGTCAGGAATCCTGGCAACTACTCAGGACTGGCAGCTCTCTGTGGACCTGGAGAAGCAGCTGAAGTTTCAATGTCACATTGCCACCACTACCCTGAGGCCAGACATTCTCCTGGTCTCAGAGGCAACTAAGAGCATCATCCTTTTGGAGCTGACAGTGCTGTGGGAGGACCGTCTGGAAGCTCACGAGAGAGGAAGAGGGCCAAATATGAAAATTTTGTCATCGACTGCCATAAGCAGGGCTGGTAGGCGAGGTGCATGCCCATTGAGGCTGACTGTAGAGTTTTTGCAGGGCAATCACAAAGCCTTGAGTGAACTGGGCATCACAGGAGAGGGGAGGAGAAGAGCCATCAAAAACATCACAGAGGCAGCAGAGAAAGCCTTGAGATGGCTCTGGATCAGGAGAGGAGGTCCATGTGGAGGAGCAAATGCCACCTGAACACAAGCCGTGGTCTGATCAACCATGGCTGGGTTGCCTGGGCGAGGGTGTCTAACATTGAAAGATCACTGACGATGTGTTCAGGAGCTTCTAGAGATATATGCTATCAATCATACTTTATCTAGACAACAGAGATGTGTGTGATTTATTATATTATAAGGATTGAATGCTCCATAAGTGAAAAACTGATGTTTAAAGATACTCTTTTTTCCATTGACTACAATGGTTTACATAAAGGCAGAATTCAAGGAATTAAAAAAAAAATTGGTTTTTGAGATAGAATTCTGAAATTTTGTAAATTTCATCTATTAAGAAAGGAAAATATTTAATACTTTTTCCATGAAGATTGGACATCAAGTAAGCTGCAATTAACATGCCTGTATACAGTACCATTTACAGACATTTTGATGCGCTGTGGGCTCAATTTTTTATCAAATTAAAATCCCCACAACAGTTTTATTTGTGCATGTCTAAGGATGCTCTATAGCAATTTTCATGTAATTTGTGCAAAGTATGTGGGACTAGTTAGACAGTTTTATAAAAACAGAGTGGTGGACTTCATAATTAAATATAGGTACCAGTGTACAAACTTGGGCCGATAACCTCCGAAAATTACAGAGCTGTAGCATGTATTGTTGATTTTATATGATTTGTTATAAGTTTTAATCTTAAGACCACTGCTATAGCGGCACCATCTGGACTATTTCCTCATACTTTAATGATTGTCGTTTGGCATGGGACTGGAGCTGTGTGCCAAGTTTTGTGCATGTTCATGCATGGGAAAGCAGTTTTAGTAAGAAAGATAGAATAGTAATAATAATACATATAAATACAAGAGGGACCGGCAGCAGAGCTGGCCGGCCCCTAAAAAGCAACACACCTCAAAATATCTCAGCTGTCCCACCTCAGCTATCCCATCTGCACTGGTGAACAGATACTCCAGCGCCATAGAAACATAACCATGGGATGCCAGCAAGGCAGCACGATACTCCACCAGCCCTCCACCCCCTCCCCACAAATCCAACAGCCCAGGGAAGGGTCCCGGACCTGAGACAAGGTGGAAGAGGACACTGTAAACTTACTCTGGAAAAACGGATCATATCATACAAATAAAACGAGGGTTCCTACCATGATCCTGACGTAAAATTCCAACGCTGATCCACAACTTTCAATAACTAAGTCAGAGCGCTTCCAAGACCTAAAAATGTTTTTCCTCTCTGGACTGTGAATGTTGTTTATCTAAAGGAATGAACAGTCTTGTTTCACTCCAGTTTGGCTGAAAACCAGCTAATGCAATGAATATGTGAAACAAGCTGGAAAAAACATTCTGGTAAATTCCTGTAAAGTGACAGATTTGCAAAATTTGCTGATGTTCCCTGACTTCCCCTGGAGAATTTATCAAATTCCCTGACTTTCCCCATCTGAAATACACCTCTCAAAATTCTACAAATTTTTTACCCAGCATAGAACAAAGCACGAAGCCTGAACATAATTTCCCAAAATCATTGAAGTGTCCCCTTTAGGAAATGGATGGTTGTGCTTTATTCCACCGTGGTTGAGTGTATCTGAAAAACTAAGGTCCTTTTGATGATTTGCTGGTGTACCAAGTGGGAATCCTGTAGAGCTCTCTGAAATGAAGCGAAGGGGTGAAAGAGAGTGGTGTCTTTTGGTGGTGTTTTGGATGATGCGGGCGTACCTGGGGGTATAAAGAGGGTCCCTCTGACTCCTCCCTCTCTGATGTCTATCCTCTGGACGCCTGGTGCCATGTACCATCTCTCTGTGAGGACTGAGGCCATGGGAAGCTGCTCCCTGAAGCCCTCAACAACATGTCCTCTGTACACAGAGATTAACACCACCATGGGGATGCGGATATCCATCTTCCTCATCCTGAGAGGCAAAAAGGCAGAGCAAGGAGGTTCTTTTTAACCATCGTAGTATGCAACCTTCGACTGACGACAGTCCAGATTACAATGTTGTGGAAAAGTCGGTTTTCATTCCAACCAAACACTACAGCAGTTGATGTCACTGGTTAGTTCCTCCCTCACTGGCTGAAATTGTGTTAGATAAATCAGTTAGTTAAATCACCTGCTGCAGTGTTTTCTGGGAATGAAAGCCTTGCAGACCCTTGCCTGATCATCTAGTGTGAGCTTATTTATGACAGACAAAAATCTGTGAAATATGTCGTTATGTGTGTGATGCGATGCATTTAAAAATCTTCCTGCGTATTTGCAGCGTTAGGGGGAACTGTTAATGCGTCACCTGAGGCCTGTCCGGCTGCCTGGGACAGGGCGCATACTCCACAGCAAACCCATGGGTTCTTTTCCTGTGTACGTTCCTCCAATACTCGTATCCTCAGAAACTACAAAAGCAATAAAATGTTGACTTATGACAACAGTTGTAGTTTGGTTAACAAGTAAAACTACAAAAGACAAAAGCAGACTATGGATTGTATGCTTGATTTTCAAGATGGCTTCACACACCAGAGATTAATTTAAAGCTGCTGTAGGTAAATTTGGGAGGAGAGAGATCAAATCTCCGGAAATTCAAACCAACACCAGGAATGACACGCCTCCCAGTGAGTGACAGGAGGAGTGATTGCCTCAAATTTCTCATCGGTCGGATGGATTCCCACACATTTCATTATGAAACGAGAACAGCAGAGGAATGGGGATACTGCTGTTTCTGATATTCTGACATATTATCCTACTCACCTTTGACCACCAAACGCAATAATTTATTTGTATTACTTCTAAATAAATGCTAATCCATAAATTGCCTACTGCAGTTTTAAATGTACCTAAATCCTGCAAGCATGTCCTTTAACCACAGCCATCAAATCAACTAAGGATTTTTGTTTGAAGCCATCACTCAAGCAATTTGGGATTGAGCAATGTGTCCTGAGGGAAAAAAATCCACAAGCAAAGATTTCAATTAGACTCAAAAACTTAATTTGTTGAAGAGGAACCTACCAGTCACTGTGCCTCTATCATCACTGACATACTGGCCATAGGCCTCCCAGTAATCCTTGTCCTCAGACTGGTGAAGGGAGTGCAGTGTTACCGGAAGTCCTGGAGGCAGATTCTCCACCATCACCTTGAACTTGTTATCCACAAGATCCCGTGTGGGGAAAACAGAGAGAATTGGAGTGACAGTCCCAGACATAGTTGATGATGGTCTGTGGAGTATTGAAAATGAAAGATTTGCATGGGATACAGTTTGATTAGATGGTTGATTAGTGAATAGTATAGAGACATACCGTATATTACAGAATAAAATAATGGACAGATAAGAGCAAGCGCCTTTTACTATATATTTTTTTTTACAACGTATATAGTATTTGTCACGGCTCTTGCCGTGACTCTAGTTTTCCTTGTGTTTCTCTTTGTTCCCTGCCCCCCGTGTGTCTCCGCCTCCCTGGTCTGTCTGTGTCTGTGGGAATGTGTGGCGTGGGCGTGGCTCCCTCTCCCTCCCAGCTCCTGGGCTCCAGAATTACCTGCACACCTGAACCTCATCACTCATCACCTCCAGTATATCTATCCCGGCGTACCATCCATTCTTTGCCAGATTGTTCCACCAACTCCGTGGTAGACACACTCTCTGTCGCGCTGCGTTTTCATGTCTGGACTATTCTTGTGTACCTAGTTCTGTACGTGTTGATCGTATCTCTCCTGTGTCCAGGATTTCCCTGTGAGTCTCTCCGCCTGCCCACGCCACACCTGCCAGTCTCTCAGCTTTCCTGCCTGTCCGCCTGCTCGCCACACATCTACCCGAGCTCCAGCCCGCCTGTTCGCTCGCCTGCTAACCCGCCAGCTCGTCTGCTCGTCAGCCAGCCCAGTCCGGATCATCTCCTCTACTCCGACCGGCTGCCTTCATCCCACTACACCCAATTCCAACCTCCAATAAACCTTTTTCCTTTTTCTCCTACCTATTGTCCGTGTCTGCATTTGGGTCCACGAAAACAACCCCCTTAACAGTATTAGGCTGGCAGTAGCACATTCACTCCATTTAGGGAAAACAAAATGTATTCTGTAGCCCTGATACCTACTGTTCTCTTATATGGAGAATGTCACATTAAACCCCATTTAAAAATCTGGCAACTTAAAAAGGAAATAAATCAGTGTTTGCATTCTGGGAGTTATTTTATGATTAAGTGTTGCAATTTACCTTTTTGTTGTATCCACTTTAACTTAAACTGCCTCTACTACTTAAAGCTCCACTAAGCGATTTTTTTCTGACCACTAGAGGGTAACACCAACCGCAACACATTTTGTAAACACACACAGCAAAGCTACTGCGACGGAAACCCTTAAGGACAAACCGTGCATAAAGGCTAATGGCTAAAATAAACGTATCTACGGAGAAATATTACCAGTCTCGCTTTGTCAGATTTTTCTCCCGCTGAAAGTTACATGTCCCACAATGACGAGTGAAGAGGTAGGTAGCACGTTTACTAGTTGAAAACATTTACTCGCTTGCTTCATCGATTCGCCATTACTCGGCCGACTTTGACAACAAGCTTTAGGAAAGAGGTGAAAACAACAACACAGCTGGCCCGCGTGTGTGGCTGTTTGTTTATATCATTACGTCTCACGGAAATCTCCACGTAGCACACGTTAGCTTCAGGATTGGTTACAGGGTCTGAAATCGCTTATTGCAGGTTTAAGTTTGTAATATCCTATGTTTCCCAAAATGACTTTTGACAACCTCCGGAGACCTTGCCTGGACTTGTTTCATCCAGCCATTGGTTTTACTTGTAGGTTGAGAGAGCAACAACGATAGCAATAGCAATGTAATGGCAAGAGAGCAAGAGTTTCCGGTCAGGAAGAAGCGAGAGTTGTACCTCTTACTCAAAATACAACAGCTAAATATCAGATACAATAATGCCAAGTCAATACTTATGTCCTTGTGGAGAAAGTTCTTCTCAAGCTTCTCAAGTTGTCTTGAAGAGAACGATCTTCTTAAGAAATTGAGCACAGAGAAGCATTGTCACAGTTTGAGATGGGCTGTGTGGTTGACGTTGCACATGCAATCAATGAAGACACACTACTGTTCATTTTCCCAGCTGTTTCAACTGACTCTGTACTATAGATTATAGCTATCATTCTCACAGTGAATCTTGGGGCTTCCCATTCTTTTTCATCGGCCAACCTCAGCTGGCAAGTAAACTTCCAGGATCTTTATCCGCCCTGTGTCCCTGTGTTCTTTTGTTTTGGAATCGTACTTGATATTATTACGTCGAACACAGCATGGAGGATATGAGAATTCACGAGAACGCACTCAGGGAGGCCAAAATGGCGTCACTGTAAGTGGGAACTTTTGAATGCTGTTCCAACATATTGGGGTATTTGGGATCTTCACCTTAATTCACATGCTTAACCCAAGTTAGCAATCGGTGGTGTGATCACAACGGTTGACCAAGGTCTGTCACTCAAATGGGTAAAACTAAGCACAACCAGGAGGAGGGTGCTGTGGCTAACAGTACGGTGCCCGAGGATAATCTAGACGGGGGTGCGAGCGATCCCAAATCGGTGAACCCCAAACCCCGAGTAAAAGAAGATGAGATTTAATGTGTGTAATGAGATCATAGTGGCCATCCAGAATCTCACATCCTAGTAGCTGGCAACTCACAAGAAAGTTGTCGACATTGCCAAGGTAACTGATGCCACTTCCAAGGCTCTCAAAAACCTCTCTCAGGGACTGTGCAACATCTCACGTTTGAGCTTAAATCCCACCATGCAAAAATCGATAATATGGAAAGTGAAATTCAGTGCAGAAAAATAATCTTGACCTGAAAGACAGCTTAACCAAAGCTCAACGCCACAGCTGTAAGTGGAATTTAAAGATACATGGATTCAAAGAAGAGGATAATGAGGACATTAAGGCTAAGGCAATCCACATTATAAGCTGGACATTATTCATCGCCTTGACCAGAGCAGACAAAACGGCCCAGGACAATTATTGTCGGAACGCACATGGACAGACAATAAAATTTTAAAAAACAAACAAACAAACAAACATGGACTGGTAATGGATTTTTTTTTTTAAATGTAGGTCTGTGTGTTGCTGTAGTTCATCATCAACCATAGCAGACATCACCTGTGGGGTCCCACAGGGCTCATTTCTTGGCCCCATCCTCTTCTAACTCTACATGCTTCCACTTGGTCATATAATTCATAAGCATAATGTTTCCTTTCACTGCTATACTGACGACACACAGTTATATAAATATATATAATGATCCCAATTGCATTAACACTCTCAGAAACTGTCTCAAGGACATTAAGTGCTGGATGTCCCAAAACTTTCTTCAGTTGAATGAAAGCAAAATTGAAATAGTCTTACTCGGGCGGCCCATCTCAATAAATCATATTCTACGTGATCTAGGGGACTCATCTAATATAAAGCCAGTGGCCAGAAACTTAGGAAAAGAAAAGAGAGTTGTGCAGTCCTGCTTCCTTCAACTGAGGAATATATCAAAAATCAAGTCATTTTTATCTCACGCTGATTTAGGTAATTCATGCTTTTAATCGTCAAGACTATTGCAACTCTCTCTATACCTGCCTCACATTACAGCGCTGCCCCCTGTTGTAGTATCATATTTCAGCCGCCAGGTGTCATCTGTGCAGAAAGACACGGGCAGGCTTGCTGTACAAACATGTTTCCCGTGGATGCTTGTCATGTTCAGTGGCCAAAAAGTATATAACCTAACGGTACTGTATTTTCTGTACACGCTATTTAAAGGGAAAGAGGTCCACAAGTATATTTAGGTTTTGTATTGCAGTTCAAAACAAAATTCTAGGATTGTAATTGACGGATTGTAAAAATGGATTCATGTTTATTAGCAATAAAAGAAATCCAAACAATCTAAACATCATGACTTTACAAATAAGTAGGCCTATATATACACTGTCTGACTACCTCATTGAGCAAAATTTGGTCTATGACCTTAATTTTTTTTGAAGAACATATTTAAGACATTAGTTGCGTTTCCATGAAGCCATTTTATGCGAAAATTGAAGTTTTGAATGGGAATAAGCTGAATGGAAACACCAAATTTTGAAAAAAAGTTTTTACGTTCGTTGAAGTGGATTTGTTGGTCTGTTGATAGAGGTTATTTGAAAAACAGCGTTGGAAACGTATTTTGCGAATGACATAGTTACCTTAACCCTGTATTCTGCACAGCTGGCAGCTTGTATAGTGCTGTCGCGATGCATTCCTCTGGCAGAACCAGTGGCCCGACCAGCCCAACAAACGGCCCGATAATCCTGCACAGCAGATCAAATGTTGTTCTGGATCCTAAAGTGTTGCACCCAAAGGCTCTCCGTAAAATGCCTTTGCATGGTGACCTTCCAGAATTGTTTTGTGCGTCTCTTTTCCCAGATATGGCGACCGTCGTTGAATGACATTTCTCCCAAAATATTGCCCATAATATTTAGGTGTCGCCGCCGGAAAGAAAGAAATACAGCTACCAGCAGATTACATGACAGAATAGTTATTACTTCTCCTATGGCAAGTAACTCTAAGCTCATTGTGATCTTGTCTCACCACACACACACGCAAACCAATTTATTTGGTTAAAAGCCGTTACTGGAAACGCACCAGATTCGCATTTTAAGATTGTCGACTTTTCAAAAGTTTGCTTAGAATTTGCGCAAAACCTAGTGTTACTTTACTGGGCAGCATTCACTGGAGTGGCACAGGAAAAATGGGGATGACATACAACAAACATCATGAGCAGGACTTGAACCCATGACCTTCACTCCTGTGGCCTGTACTTTAAGCTAGGTTCTTAGACCACTGAGCCACTGTGACCTTTCTGAAACTTCACTTGTAAATCCCATTTGTATTTCCATCTTTGTGTTTTGCTTTTCTTAATTCCTCTCTGTGACTGGTGAAAGACTGGGGAAAGTCATGATACACACCTTTGCTCTAGTCTTGCTGGTTTCTCTTTATATTGGGTTCATGACAGTATTTTGCTTTTAGAGTGGCCGGTCCACTCCCCTTAGTTATTTAAATTCTTGAGACCATAGGAAAGCTGAGAGGGGTACAGAGTAGGGGAAAACATCAGAGAAAGTTCTGGTGGGACTGAAACCCAGACCAGCAGGGATAGCCCTACATGTAGACCCAAAGACAGGCGGACTGCCACTACTTCTGGACATGAACATGTCTGTGTACCCTAAATGATAAGGCATAAGAGCAATCATTTTATGACTTGGGTTCAATTCACTCTCCATCCAGTAGATTAAGAAAAAGCAGTAGAAAGGAAGATTGAGGGGAAAAGTACATTAACTTACATTGGAATTGAACCTTTCAGCAAACTGAGATCCCTTGATTTTCACCAAACTACACAAGGAGATGAAACATCTGGGGCAAGACAACATATCCATATTATCTGATGGTTATGTTACAGTGATTTTTGTTGTGTGTAAAGTGTGAGGTAACTACTTTTGTACATTTGTGGATGAGTGGTAGGTCTATCACACATCTAAAAGGTATATAGGCGTTCCCATGTGAATGATTCTGTGCCTCAGCTCTAATAGTACACAAGTTAGGATAGATCAACCAGGATTGCAATGTACAAACCAACACCCACTTGGGTTCAGTCTTTACATTTTTGCATTGGATTCCCTTACAAACCGAGAAAGAAAGGAAAAATCACAGAGGGCGAAACTAATGAAACATCCCTTTACACAGGTTCCACAGTTCAGATGAAAGTTGCTTTTGCTGCAAAATGCATACCTTTAGCCTTTGTACCCAAAGAACTGGAGAAATGCTAAATGAGAAATCTACAAATTAACCAACTACAACCTTTAAGCAGATTTTTACTGTTGGCCTACCTTACTCCTTGTAGAACAGACTGTCCTTTCTACTTCCATAGACTGAACAGATCTAACCGGATAAACACAGCAAGAACCCAAGCAAGCATATTAATGAGCAAATAGTTCAAGGGTGTTGGAGGCAGACCTGTCAACTCTCCCATTTTTCCCGGGTTTCTCCTGTATTTTTACCCCCTCTCCCGCCGTACTCCCGTTTGGTAATTTTCCCCGTAAATCTCCCGTATTTCCCTTTTTTTTTTATAATTTTTACAGTTATACAGGAGAGAGAGAGAGAGAGAGAGAGAGAGAGAGAGAGAGAGAGAGAGAGAGAGAGAGAGCGGTGAGTGAGCGAGAGAGGTGAGTGCGAGAGAGGTGAGTGAGCGAGAGAGAGAGAGAGAGAGAGAGAGAGGTGAGTGCGCGAGAGAGAGTGAGAGAGAGAGAGAGAGAGAGAGAGAGAGAGGTGAGTGCGCGAGAGAGTGAGAGAGAGAGAAAGAGAGAGAGAGAGGTGAGTGCGCGAGAGAGAGAGAGAGAGAGAGAGAGAGAGAGAGGTGAGTGAGCTATGCCTCCACCTCTCGCGAACGGAGCGTCACGCTTGGTTCACACAGGACGCGTAGCGGCCAAGGACCGCGATTTCACGCGCGAGTCGCAGTTGGGTTGTTCACACATGGAAGCGCATTTCTCCGCGCCGGCCAGCAGCTCTCCTGCTCTACAGGAGGAGAAAACCCTGTGGAAACAGTTGTAGGCTACTTACATTGTGCTCCAATAGCCACCAAAGCTTCATTTGTTCACTGCAAGGGCGGATATTTCATTTCACTGTTGGGGGGGACAATAAACAGAAACATTTCTCAAGAGCAATTCCTGAAGGGGACACCAAAGGTGCCTCTAAAAGTACTGTTGTATTAAATGTATATAGAGGTCCATTATGAAACATTTCCATAAGCACTTCATTCCTTTCTTATGAAGATTTTATCAAATTGCCTTTGATATTACTGGGGTCTTTCTACTTGGCGTTTCGGTGCACTGAAAAATGATCGGATGTCTGTTTTTCTTTTCTCTGCCATTTTAACTGACTGGCTGACAAATAGACACACACACACACACACACACACACACACACACACGCACACACACACACCCCACACACACACACACAGCATGCAGGTTATTTACAGTAGTAGGTGAGATGCAACACCCATTAACTGAACTAAAGCTAATATATGCCTAATTAGATTTAGTTTTCCCGAAAAAGCAGATCTCTAATGTTTTGCTGTCAGTGTGTAAAAGTCCAGAACGCTATGAAGCCTGCCAGAAACTTACTTATATTTTAACATAATGTTTGTTGTAATTATGTCTTTTTTATTAATTAAGTCTTCATTTATTTCCAAAATTATGAACAAAATAACATAGTGGCAGCCATTTTACATGCAGTAAGAAAAAAATAATATACTTAGAACCTAATTACATAGGGTAAGTTAATCTTAAATATTATATTATAGAAATATTACTGTTACCATCTACAAAAGATAAAGTATTTTGGTATGAAAACCCGCATTTTAATTTAACCAAGTATCCTGTATCATAAATACATGTCTGGCATTTGTAACAAACCAAACCGCTTGAAAATCGGTCGAAAATTCAGTGAGTTATGAGGATTTTAATTGTGGACAGACCTCCTGCCTCCATAGACGTACATGCATTAGGAGACGCGGCTGCTCCGTACCAACACGCTGACGCACAAGATTCAACCGCGAGGTAATGGAGCGAACAAAATGTAGTCTGGTTACAGTTGTGAATGTGTTTTATTCTACTGAGTGGTAGAAGTAAAGAAAAATGTCTGACACATCCTTTGTTTTAAGTTAACCTTTGCAAAGTAGCTTCTTACTGGAGGTCTGCCACCACTGACACACTTCCAGAGATCCTCCACAGACACTCGTACCGAGGGCTAATGTGTGTGTGTGTGGGGGGGGTTCATGTGTGTGTGTGGGGGTTCGGGGAGGCAGGTAGGCAGTGGACCAAACCACTGTGAGGCGTATGAGGGGGGACGCAATCTTTCGAAACTTAAAAACGCATTGTTTTGCGTCTATAATTAGCACAAGTGCTTTCAATGCATATTATTATATTATTTAAAATTATATAGTTATGTTTACAATGATATATTGAGGGGGACAACTCTCTGTTAGTCCCAGGAAGGGGGGGTCCGGACCCCCCTGTCCCCCCCGTAATTTCCGCCCCTGGTTCACTGCTGTCCTTGTAGTTGTTGTCGTTAGTGAAAGTGGGCGTGGCCCATGACATTTTGGCTTATAACTCAAACAGAATTTCACCAATCACTATGAAACTTGGCAATCATGTTCCAACCTTTATGTGGAACATGCACACCAATTTCCATACAGATCCAACCAGATTTTGCCCAACAGCAGCATTTTGAGTGTACAGCCAAACACAGTAAAGCCAATAAGAAGTTGGATATTGACACCTTTTAACTTGCTATTACATTGTTCAGTATCAGAACTTGATAGCTTGGGGCCTGATGGCTCAACAGCCTAATATGACAAAACTGACAGTAATCTTAATACAAACTTCCACGCTTCAGCTCTGGCTGCTGTACTGGCATGAACCCAGCCATTGCCGCTAGCGGCTATATTTAATTAGTAGTTAAATTTATTATTGAGCGTTAAAAAAATAGTTAAGGTACATACCCTTTATTATTGGGGAATGAATTGAATGGCTTTTTATTACATTTGACTTAATGGGGCCTTCGAGGATTGGGGAATTTCGGGGATATACCCTTGCTATCGGCCCCCAACAGCATCCTAGTTTATTACTGTCTTTAGCGGACAAAGACACCTATGGCATAGGTGTCTTTGCCGGCATTTAGACGTTGAACCATATATGGTAACAGCAAGTAACAAGTAACAGCAAGTCTTGCAGAGATCTACATAGATTATTGTTGATAGCTAGTCATAATCCAGCACAGTTGTATCTAGCATCACGTACAAAGTTATAAACTTGGATAAAAAAGAATGTATTACAATATTTATCACCTTTGCCTAGCGATTTTAATAACTAAAGTACTAATGCATTACAAGCAGTGGGTGAATGAAAATGAAAAAAAGACTTTAAGCAAGTCCGCAATTCTGAAGACTTTGCTTGAGGGATGAATTAATTTGTAATTAAGTTGTAATTCATCCGTGGCCTAAAAAATATTTTCAAAAGGTCCATCTCAGAGGGAAAAATAAAAAATTTCCCTGCAGCTTTGGGGGTGCATGTGCACCCCCAGGGTCTATAGGCAGGACGCCACTGATTGGGGCCAGTGATTGGGCCTATTTGCGTAACCAGGGATAGGACAGCTATCCAAAACAGCCCATTATAAAACACCTAGTCTCTGTCCTCAGTTTTGATTGACTGAGTAAAGTTCAAAGCAGTTGTAAAATAGGCCTACCTGATAAACGCAAACATGTGAACTCATAAGTTCATTTAAATATTATTGCATATATGAACACATCTCTGTGACCTCATAACAGTTCATTTAAATATTAATATAGTATAGTAGCATCTTCTCAATATATCAAAGGCACCAACAAGTCATTAAGTTTATTGATTTATTAACATAAATCAATAAACTTAATGACTTGTTGGTGCCTTTGATATATTGAGAAGATGCTACTATACTATATCAAAGGCACCAACAAGTCATTAAGTTTATTGATTTATGTTAATAATCATTCAAAAAATACAATAGAACACTGCAGTAAGAAGACATTTTCATGCACAAATTGCATAATCATAAAGGATGGCACATAAAACAGATAGTTTGAGTCCTCATTTCTGATTGGCTGAGTCACATCTACGTATTATAATCATTGCATTATCAATGGTTAAAAATAAGATTCAACATTTGTTTTCCTATTACAATGGTGTGTTACTGCCATTTTATTAAAGCAATGAGCCACTCAAGCTTTACAGTGATATCAGTACAGCCAAGATGGTTATGACGGAACAGCACCTCTTTACTTTTTTTAAATCACTGAAAAGCAGCTCGAGTGGCTTAATACTTAAAAAAAACTTTAGAGCTTATTTTCTTTGTGGATTTTAGGTTAAAGGACCATGATTATAAATATCTCAGATGCCATACATTGTATAAACACCACATAGCATACAAAATACATTCAATCAAAAAATATAGGTACTTCCTGTGTTCATGTCAGTCCTAGGTGGTCAAAGCTTGTCAGTAGGGGACAATGCATTTCATGCTAACAAGGTATTAATTTGTGAGCAACATGATCAACAAGTCACCGGAAGTCCATTCATTTCCTACAGAGTCCGATGTGTGGATTCGTGATGGATCAATTCACAAATCAATTGCCAACAGAACTGAAATTTCAAATTGGTTCAGTATCTGTGGTTGGACTGCACTCTGTACAGTTCTGAGCAAGATGACAGGCTTATAAACACAAAACGAGCATTCAGGACAAAGACAGTTGTTATTTGTCTATACTGGCAATGACTTCAATGCTGGCTGTCTACTATCCAAAATGGGAACATCCATGTTTATACCGGGAGGAACTTGGATATCCTTTTTCAGCTCATATGGCTTGGTTGGTTATAGGCAGGGTTTTCCTGGGGTTCCAGTCATGCTATTGTGTGTTGTGTGCAATTCTCAGAATAAGCAAAATTGTGCACAGGCTTTCAAAAACGTTATGCACATTTATCAAACTGTGGGCCCATGTTCAATGTGTTTGCACAAATTATGAAATTATACGTACAAAATAATGAAAATTACGACACACAGTCACCAAAGTGAGGGAACGACATGCATCTCCTGCATTCAAATCAATCAAAATAAAGGCACAAGGACTATCTAGTGTGCACGTAATAGCATCTCGTACCCTTGATGTAGTAACTTGTGGCCTCGACATATAATTGTTTTTTCCTGTGGTGAGTCCACAGCCCTGTTCCTCCTATGTTGCTTAATTAATCTAAGCTAATATCAATCTGTAGTATCTGGACCTGCAGACAATATGGCTCTCGAGTCAGCTGTCTGTTGAAACAGTGAGCTCTATTGCTAGGCCTCTTGCTGCTAACAATGAGTCCAAAGGTCCAAACGGGATTCATCAAAATATCTAAAAAAAAAAACAGTTGCACATGGAGCCAGCTAGAGTTTGGTAGAAGACTATCCGGAGTGGAAATGGTGCGGTACTGCTGCTTTCCAGGCTGTGGATATAAATACATTGGTTGGTCATCATATTGTTTTCACAGACTGGCTTTTTTGGAGATATTTTGACAAACCCTGTTTGGGCTCATTGTTAGCAGCAAGAGGCTAGCAACAGCTAGCAACCCCACAGCAATCTGTGCTGTGGGAGAGAAAAATACTTAGAATAGAATAGAATAGAATTGTGTAATGAAATCAGAGCAAATTTTAATTTATGTGCTTTGCAACTTTTCCATTTACTCTAATCTCCCCTGTGGAGGCTATGGCTTTTTTGGAGATATTTTGACAAACTCCATTTGGACTCATTGTGGAGTCGGCCTAGCAACAGAGCTCGCTGTTTCAACTGACAGCTGACGCTTGAGCCAGTATTCTCTGCGGGTCCAAGTACTACAGGTAAGAGACAAATTATATATTAGGTCCAAAATCGCCAAAGTTATACTTTAAAGACACAGCACGTTTTATCTAAAAACATATCTTAAAACATATCTTAACTATGAAATGAAACACTGCTAAAGCCTCTAAAATCAAACACTCCCAAAGCCTCTGAAATCAGAGAGGAATTGTGGCAGAAAATAGCAGATGAAATATATAGGCTAATAATAAATAAGTAGGCTATTTCCAATTGCATCTATAGCCCATTGTCATTACCTAAACTGAAAAAATATTTTGGTCTGTTTAGAAGGTTTATGTATTTCAATTGTATGATACATTCCCACAAAATTGAATTAAGTAATTCTAATCTAAATTAAATATACAGTATTTTAGGAAAATGACTGAATCAATTTGAATGTATGCAATTTGTGCTCATGATGCCAATACATTTGAAATGTGTTAGTTTAATGAGTGTGTCAAAGTGAAATGATCAAACTCTCGGTTATCTGGTTCTATAAACAGTCAGACACTTCAGACTATTTTAGTTCATTTTATCTGTTTCAGTGTTTCAGTCTAGTTGATATTAAACCAAATTAATTTGGATTGGTTCTCTCTCTCTCTTTATATATATACATATATATATATATATATATATATATATACACAGTATATGTATATAGTATATACTGTATGTAGGATCTGCTGCCCTGGTAACAACATAGACTAAATTTTAAGCTTGCTTCGAGGAGCATAAAATCCCACGCTTACTTCAAATTGTTAACAAACGTAACCAGCTAACTCAAGTTATCCACGTACAAGAAACGAGGCCCTGAGCTTTGTATGTTTGTGTACGACTTCATAGCTTGGCCTGGGGGGCGCTGCTGGGACAGGGGTACAGATGCTGCCGTAGAAAAGCCAAGATCTTCTCCCAAGAGTCTTCCTGAGCGTCTGCATGTGGTTTGGTCTCTCCTCCCCACAGCATCACCACTGCAAAACACACACACACACACACACACACACACACACACACACAGCTATATTTGAAAGGACATTCCATTATACACAGTCATTCCATAACCAATTAATACCTAACCCTAATCTTAAATATAAGCCCATCCCCAACATGGCTTTCTCTGTTATGACCACTGAAACATCTCCAGTTTGTCGGATTTCGTACGATATGTAAGGCAGCTGAGTAAGGCAGTCCTCTCAATGGTTGAAGTAAGAACACATGCGCATAGACATGCATACCAGAGTTAGGCTTTTGAAGTCTATTACTGATATTTACCTCCACCAAGGAGGTTAAGTTTCGCCTTTGTTAGTTTCTCTGTCTGTCAGCAAGATATCTCAAAAACGTCTGAACGGATTTCCATGAAATATGGTGGGTAGGCCTTGGGCCAAGAAACAATTGATTCCATTTTGATGGTAATCTCGACCTGGGATTTCCGCCATTACACGATTGCTGTTTCTGAGCCATAATTATGAAACTAACGGAGATAGATATATAGATAGATAGATCAGTCTTTTCCACTCCACTAGTGTGAATTATGCTGCAAGAGCTGTATGGAGTCATTTTATGGATATTTTCTGTTCTTTTTCTGCTCTTTTCGGAACTCTAAATCAGTCCATAACGGCGACGATTTTTGGAGAGCGCTGCTACATAGTTGTGCTTGGAAGCTCTGGGAGTGTTTTATGGACTAACAAACTTCACTGGCATGGGTGTGAGTAGATAATGACTGAATTTTATTTTTTTTGGTGAACTATTACTTTAAAATTTAAGTGATGGTAATGTTTGGGCGTAACAGTAAGTTGGAGAATTGTTCAGCATTGGTGGAGGTTTGTGCTCTCTGTACCTTCTAGTTTTGTAGCGAAACTGCCAATAGCCAATATTTTGTGCCTATATTCAATATTTTTAAATGTGATCTTTGTTTTTTTATTCAGTGTTTCCCCCAATTTTATTCTTGTCAGGGTGGGAAAGCCATTTAGACCATCATGGGACACAAAAACGCTCCATTGAACCCCAAACTAATGAAATTCTTTTAGGGTTGGCAGGTCTTGATGGGTAAATTACTGCCTTTAAATTAATTAAGAATAAAAAAAAATGTAACAATCAAATAAATTTAAAATGCAAATAAATACAGATTACATTGCAGGTTTTACAGTAGTGGTGTTTTTAATGTAGGAATGGCCATCATATCAGAGGTGGACGACATTGATGGGGCAATATCCGATATTTAATAAACAGGCCAATATTTGTCTAACCATAATGCATATGCACGCACACACACACACACAAACACACACATGCACCCACACCTGTTGGTACATGATCAGTGATAGAAGCTGGAGTCACTGATCATGCAACTTAAGCGAGGTGACTTAGTGCTTCCTAGGACTGTGTATGCAAGGTATTTGGTATTTCCTCACAGTGATAGGAGGACAAGGACACACATGCCCAGAAAGTCTTTCATAATCAGACAACCTTAAGTGGGTGTCCCACCCCACAAAATAATTACAAAGTATGTGAGTGTGTGTGTGTGTGTGTGTGTGTGTGTGTACCATTTACCTTTCTGTTTTGTGTGCTGCAGTATAAAATTACTGGCATTGCTGAAGGGTGTGTAGGGCGGCTCAATGAGATGTCCAGCATTGTGGTAAGTGACTGTTGTAAGCAGGTGCTCATTTCCTGCTGCACGCATCATCTTGGCTATCTGAGGGTCAAAGGTCAGAGGTCAGTCTTAGGTCAGTCTTACTCAACCATCACAACTCATTACACCAAAATGAAGCCTGCCTCTCTGAATCAAAACAGCACAAACTGAACCTGTGTCTATTATACTGGCTGGCCCTGCAAAACCAGAGGTTCACAGGCCCAAAAACCCAATGAGGACTTGATGCAACCGGAGCACGCACTCACAAATGGAAGAAAAAATTGCTCAAATCGGATGCTTTTATTCTACATCTGACCAATGAAGTGATGTGCTAAAGTGAACAACTGCAAAACCAAATTTAAAGTTTTCCTGTAAATAAATGGTAATTTTGGTACTCTCTACCACCGATTGATATAACACAGTGATTCAACCTATGGCCAGTTCATGAAAGCTTTTACATTTGCTGTTCTAAAAACACAGTGTCTGGTAGGTCTGTCCAAGGGAAAATCCTTTGGCGCATAGGAAGTGATGCGTTCTACATTTCCGGCAACAGCAACAGTGGTTTGTGGGTAGTTAGCATGAGCAGCAATAGTCCCCATGGCCCCAACAGACCTACAGAAACTCAGGATTCATCAACAGGAAATCAGTTCAGTCAGCCAGCTCAGCTAAGCAGATTATTGAGAATGAATGCAAATATAGATACAGAGTTCAGTATGGCATCTAAGCTCTGATCTTGTCACTGCCTATGAGCATACACCTAAGATAGCCAAATGAGAGTAGGGAATGATGACAGGGAACTTCCCCGCGGGGGAAACCTAGAATCAGAGCCTACAGGTGGATGCTGGGGTGGATGTGGGGATGATGAAACATTGTATGGTGAGCAGTAGCAATAACTGAGCAGCAGTGATTGGCAGTCTGAGCAGCACACCAGCAGCATAGCAATGCGAGAGAGAGTGAGCAGGTGCATTGGTAGCTTAAATAGACCATTTTATTGAGAGGGGGGCACTTGATAAGGGTTGTGTGTGTATCACATGTCTTGCAGTGCGACTTGAGTTGCCTGCCTGAACTAGCTTCGCAGGCTTCGCTTTATTTCAGTCAGCCAATTCATGTAAACAGATTATTGAGAATGAATGCAAATATACTGTAGATACAGAGTTCAGTATGGCGTCTAGGCTCTGATCTTGTCACTCCCTCAGTCAGGACCACTCACATATTGATATTAATAATATTTCTAAATGGTTATGACATGCAATAAGTTTTGGCGGAATAGATCTGCTTAATAGCTCACTGCTACACATGTATTAGATTTAAAAAGATCCGTCCTGTTGTAGAAGGTGGTGAAATTGTCCACGTAGGGGATGCCTCTGTTACAGCAGTAGCCCTTAAGCCAGATGTGCAGTTGCCTTAACTGGCTAAACTTTACGTCGCCAAAATGGGGGGAGGGCAGTGGGCCTGAAACAATGCACTGTTTGCTAGTGTTCAAAATACTGTTTATGAGGCAGACAAAGTCTTTTTTAAGTTTCTCCGATTGCTGCATCTTGAGGTCGTTGGTGCCCACATGCACCACAACAGCGGAGACAGATGGCTGATGACAAAGCAGCTGTGGGATGGCGATGTTAATGTCCTCGACGAGACCACCTGGGTGGCAGGAAGTGCGGCACCTGTTGATCTGGACATGACGGACCATGGATGACCCAACGACAAGTACGGGGGAACAGCCAGCATGATTGTCCTCAACCGTTGCCTCGGTGGACATCCCAGGGTGCACACCGACAGAGGAGTGCTCAGTGGGTAGAGCATACTTTGGAAATGAAATGAAATGAAATGAATTCAATGAAAATGCTGACATGCTGCTGGCTGCCACCTCAGTGAAAAGCATGCCTTTGGGCTAGGTACATTAAGTGACGGAATATTTCTCTTAATTCAAGATAATGCAAGCGCATATCTTACCATATGTTCATCAGAGAGTACTCAAGTGAGACAGGGAGCGTAGCATTTAAGGAGTAGGCTTTAATAGATGGATAGGCCACTAGGTAGGTAAGCCATCGGCCAAGCTGGCCCAGGCACACATTTAGAGTCTGATCACTAGATGAATAAGCCATTTGGCCAAACTGGCCCAGGCACCCATAACATAGGGTTCATGGTTGCATTACTTAATGTGCCGAGGAAACGGCACATAATTGCAGCACACTAATTTTAGTGGCTTAGGTCGGCTGCTTTGGGGGATTATGTATTCCCTGTCTTAAGCACGATCGCCTCCATCCAAATCATGCAGGATCTCGTCTTTTATCTATAAGCATTGGACTTACTCTGCACTCCTGCAATGCATTCGCCAACTGACGGTCAGTGAGTCCATATCGTAAGCATGAAAATCCCACACATGCATACACTATTCCAGTAATAATCAATAATAGACATAACCCTCTTAAACACCACCAGCCTATTTCCTGTACAAGTTATTATAAGCCTGAAAATGTAATAATCATAACACCCAAACCCCAAACAAGCTCTAGGTTGCCATCTGCGAGTAAGCCCTCCTGTGACTCTGGGCAAGTTTTATTTAACCCACATGCTTTTAAATCCAGAAATGGCCTGGGGTTGATGCATTTAAACATCAGAAGTCTATGCAAACAATTTAAATTAGATCACCTGAGAACTCTTGTATCACAGACTGACCCCGATATCCTGGTTCTGACAGAAACCTGGCTTAAACAGAGCATACATAATTCTGAGGTTTCCCTACATAACTATAACTTGTATAGAATAGACAGAGTTGGAAGAGGGGGTGGTGTCGCTATATATGTGAAGTCTATATGTTTATCTGTTACTGTTTTAAATGCTGTCACTGTACCTCATTCCTTCAAATTTATTGCTCTGAAAGTTAACTTATCTAGTAATAATTCAATTAATGTGGTGGGTGTTTACAGACCACCCTCAGCTGTCTCTAGTGCAATTAATAAATTAGCAGACTTACTTGCTCAGTACAATAACTCAGAGTTGCTGGTTCTAGGTGACTTTAACCTAAATTGGTTGACGAACGATTCAAATAGTTTAAAAGAGATGTGTGACAATTTCAATCTGTCACAGCTGATTGATGAGCCGACCAGACCTAATTTGAAGGACCCTTCAAAATCTACTTTGATAGATTTGATTCTGTCCAATAGGAAGGCCAAAATTACTGCCTCTGGAGTTTTTGCGCTTGGCTTTAGTGACCACTGTCCTCTAGCCTGTGTAAGAAGTGCTAGACTGGAAAGATCAAGCTCTACAATTGTTATCAAAAGAAATTTAAAAACTTTTAATGAACAGGCTTTCCTCAGTGACCTTGCTGACAGTAATATACATCACACATCTGAAATACCAGATGTAGATTTGGCATTGGAATATTTTACAAATTCATTACTTGCTATCATTGATAAACAATGCACCTTTTAAAAAGCTTAGGGTTAAAGATAGATCAAGCCCCTGGTTCTCCACAGAATTATCAATGATGTTCAAGGCAAGGGACAAAGCCTGGGCTCTAGCGAGGCGTACTGGTGAAGCAACCCATTGGCTGACTTTTAGACAACTCGGAAATAAATGCACATCCTCTTTGAGAAAAGCAAAAGCCAATTATTACATAGAATTAATCTCTAGCTCTTCTACAAATCCGTCAAAATTCTGGAAAGCAGTAAATGTAAATAAAAACAAATCCTCTATATCTATTCCATCTCATGTTATGTTTAATGACTGCTTGATAAATAAGACATCAGAGATTTGCCATGCTTTCAACACACATTTTGCTACTGCTGGAAATCTGTTTGATACGATGTATTCAGGATCGGCTCTTAGTAGTAAGCCTTTGGCTCATGTGCCCTCCTTAAACCGTACCTCTCAGTTCACCCTACAGGCCTTCACTTCCTCTGTTGTTAAGGAGGCACTTCAAGCTATCGATTGCAGGAAGGCAACTGGGGAGGATAAATTAGACTGTATTTTTTAAGGCTCTGTGCCCCATTTATTGCTGAACAAATTACATATCTTTTTAATCTTTCTATCTCTACTGCCGTTGTCCCTCAGGTCTGGAAATCTGCACATGTAGTCCCACTGCACAAGGGTGGTAATAAAATTGATCTTAATAACTATCGGCCAATTTCCAAACTGTCCTGTCTTGCTAAAGTCCTGGAGTCATTAGTTAATAATCAGCTCAAATCATTCCTCTCAAAAAATTCTGTGTTAAGTCCACATCAATCTGGTCTCAGAGCTAAGCATAGTACTGTCACTGCTACTACCTTGGTTGTGAATGATATTGTGCTGCCCTCTTTGTCGATCTAACAAAAGCATTTGACACTGTTGATCATGCTATGCTCCTACAGAGGCTGTGTGATATTGGCTTTGATTATAAGTCCTGTAAATGGTTTCAGGACTACCTGTCTCATAGACAGCAATGTGTGATTTTGGGAAATGATTGTTCTGTATTTTTACCACTGTCCAAAGGGGTTCCACAACGTTCAATATTGGGTCCTATCTTGTTCACAATTTATATCAACAATATTACATCCTTTCTAGCAAACTGCAATGCCCATCTTTATGCGGATGATACATTTCTGTATTGCTTTGCTGATACTGCGCACTCAGCCACTGAAATCCTACAACAAGCTTTTGACAAATTGCAAGATGCACTTTTTAATTTGAAATTAGTCCTGAATTCAAACAATACTAAATATTCTCTAGAGCCAGAAATATTGTGGACAATAGTTTGCATATTACCACTCTGAATGGACACAATATTGAGAGGGTCTCGGAGTATAAATATCTTGGTATCTGGCTGGATCAAAAAGTTACTTTTAAATTTCACATTGACACACTTGTCAGCAAGCTACGACAAAAAAAATGGATGTTTGTACAGAAACAAAGCTAATTTTCCTATGTTCAGTAGGAAGCGGATAATTGAGGCTGTCTTCTTGTCTGTTTTGGATTATGGTGATGTTATCTATGGACACGCCTCTGCCTCCACTCTTAAACCCCTAGATTCAGTTTATCACTCTGCCCTAAGATTTATTACCGGTGGCAGTTATTCCACACATCATTGCTTCTTGTATGAAAAGCTTGGGTGGGCATCCCTAACAGTAAGGTGTGACAGGCATTGGTTTCTCTTCATTTATAAAGCCCTTATTGGCAACTTGCCATCATACATTACTTTATTAAATTGGTCCTATAGTTCCTATTCAACTCGTTCAAGTGATTGGCTAATGCTCGAAGTACCGCGTACAAACACTACATTTGGAAAGACTACCTTTAGTTTCTGTGCTGCACACACCTGGAACACTTTGCAACATACATTGAAACTGGACACAATTGTACATTTGGGTCAATTTAAAACCATAATTGCAAACTGCACCACTCATAAATGTAACTGTTTTTAACTGTGTTTGATTGTGTTCTGTTGTTGTTTGTTTATTTTCTCGTTGGTTATTTTTTGATGTGTATTTTACTCTGTACTCTCGGTATCATTGTAAATGAGGGTATACCCTCAATGATCTCCGAGATCTAAATAAAGGTTGAATGAATGAATGAATGAACTAGACGTCATTTCAATGTTGTGTCTATGCTTTAGCTTTCATATACCCAGGATCTTTGGCAATGTATACCATGCAGTAGATACATTATTGCATATTTAAACAATGCGTGAATGGCTGTAAATATCATTATGCACCTAAGTCCATAAGTACAAGATAAAAAACGTTCACTCTTAAACCCTAGCCTCACATTCTCTGCACCAAGCTGCAGGAGCTCCAGGTGGACCCCTACCTTATCCTGTGGATAATGGACTTCCTCCTCAAAAGAGGACAGTATGTCAAAGTAAACTGATCAACATCTCCTGTCTTACTTACATCCACTGGCACCCCCCAGGGAACAGTCATTTGTGTGAGAACAGAACCTGTTCTCACACAAATGACCTGAGGGGCTCAGATAGTGTGAGCATGGCAGTGAAGTTTGCAGATGACACTGCTATGGTTGATACCTCCAACAGTGCAGCCCACTTTGAGGAGGAGCCAGAGAGGCTGCACCGCTGGTGTGAGGAACACTTTCTCCAACTGAACGTGAGGAAGACAAAGGAGCTCCTCATTGATTTCAGGAGGAAGGCAGACCCTCTCCCACAGCTGATGCTCAACAGAGAGCTTGTGGAGAGAGTAAGCAGCTTCATATACCTCGGAACAATCCTTGACAGCGGACTAACCTTCAATGAAAACACAGTAGATTGTGAAGAAGGGTGACCTCTCTGGGGGCCAAGCTCTGTGAGCAGGAGCGCTCTGGTCTCCAAGGGCTGTATGACCAGCGAGCAGTGAAGAAGGCACACAACATTGCAAGGGATGCAACATACAACCTCAACAGCAGCTCTCAAATCCTGCCCTCTGGCAGAGGTATGCCACCCCGAGGTACAAAACTAACAGAGCCAGGGCCAGCTTCATTCCCTCTACCATTCACATGCTGAATCCTTCTCTCTAGCCCCAGAAGGCCTTTTTTTATAACCCCCCCCCCCCCCACCCCCCACCCCGCACCCCAAAAGGGACTTTGAACTGAACAATGTGTGCTTTATATGTGCATATAAAGCACACATTGTTCAGTTCAAAGTGTGCTTTATATGTACATAGTCATCGTTTTTTTTTAAAACTGTATTTATTTATGTGATGTTATCTATGTCTTGTTAAAGTGTCGCTTGATGATCTGTGCTTGACCGGAACAAAACACTTTCAATCTATCTTTTTTCTCCAATTTGTGAGTGCAATTTCTCTTTGCTGCATCTATTGCAATCAGGTGTGTGTGTGTGTGTGTGTACTCACATCCTCAGCAGACTCCACTGTGGCCCAGCTCTGATCATCATCACCACAAAGCAATAACAGCGGACACTTTATCCTCCCCATCTAGCAGAACATTAACCATGAGGAACAACCCTTTTTTTAAGATTTTTTGTCATTTCTGCCTTACATAGTTTTTATTAAATGGGAGAGAGAGAGACATGGGGGGATGACGTGACAAAGGTCCTGGGCCGGAGTTGAACCCAGGACATCATGGTTACATGGTATGCGCCTTAGACCACTGACCCACCAGAGCCCCTTTCACATATGCAGCCTGTTATGTAAATTTACCGGCACAGGGCTCGTGTGTCAGGCTCCGGTGTCGAAATGCTGGTCAATCAGTTCCGGCAATTCCACTTCTAAAGACGTGTCGAATTTGACAGTTGTGGAAATAAGAGAGATCCTCGGAGTCCGGGCAGATGAAGAGATTAGGCCGCTGTGTTCTCAAACTGCAGTGACTCCGGCAGTTAAACGTAATTTGCGGGAAATGACAACAGTGGAATTTAATGGTATTGCCAGTATTGTGTGAATGGCAGAAAAACGGGAAGGCATGTCTCGGAAACTGCTACCTTTACCGGAAAAATTTAAATGGCAATTTTACAGGTTTCATGTGTGAAAGTGGCTCAGGACACCCCAAGGAACAACCATAGTATGCGTTTTTTGGGATTGACTGATATGGGCTTTGGTTTTGGAAGATCAGTACAGATATTCTTGGGTAGAAGTTGCTGATATTTTGTGCCGATATTCAAACTCTTTCAATCTGACCATATTCATACTTAAAGATCCCAGAAAATTCGAAGCATTCAGGTCCAGATTCACCAAGATTGTTTTACGAGGCCAATTTGCAAATTTTTTGAGCCTCAGTTGCTTGAGCTAAGAGCATAGAGTTTTCATCTTATTCACTATGACGTTTATGCAAATCAAGTTGTGATGCAAACAAGTCCTCAAAAGTAGCTCTGTACAAGCAAATAGTCCTTTCACCACCAACTGCAAGCACAAACCGCTTCAGCTGTAAAACTAATCCACCAAGGCTGGCACCCTTGTGTCCTAAAGCCCCTTTCTAATTTGAGCGCCCTCTGATCTGGTCTGAGATTTTACGCTGCTGGTTTTCATTCTAGCCGTCTAATCACAGACTGATTTACATCTGTGACGCCAGGTGAATGCAATAAACTACAACTAACTAGCTGGTAGGATAGAAAACCAGCAGTTCTCTGAGTCTCGAGTACCAAAGTTGAAGACCACTGTACTAATAAATTGGGTGCAATCTCACTTTGCATAGCCTCACCTACAAATAACTCATTACATTACACTACATTAATTCAGCAGTGGTGGAAATTGTGGCATGTTGTTAATTGTTAGAAGAATGGTGTGCAGCTGACAACAGCCAATTTATAACCAAGGCACTGATATCTTGATAATTTGTGAGTTTTTGTACCCTGCCTGTATAGTGGACTATCAGGCGTACTGCCTAAAGCCCATACATGAATCACAAAATATGTTGCGGGAGTCATGAATTTATGTTAAGATTGCAAGTTTTGTGACGAGGTCATTACTTAACTCAATCTTAAACTTAAACTTATTATTAAAAGACAGCAAGTGTTTTAAAGAAATCATTACAGCTACTAACGCACCACTGCACTAATGCACTACTAAACCACTGTATAAAACTTGCAGTTTACGTTCATGTGTTGAACCACAACAAAAAGCAGGATCACATCGATACATTAACCTCCAATTCATTTTTGTGCTGCACCAGTGGAGTATATGCCTATAACCGGGACTCTGATGTAGACTGGGCTAACTATCTGGGGTCCAAATTATAAACATCTCATAACACTGATCCCAACTGTATCATAATTTTTTCATCATTTATTTTTGACATAAACATTCATTTCTATCGATATGTGTGTTTCATAACGATATTTTACACTGTAGCCTACATGTTCACCTCAGCCCCTTTAGTGAATCTGGACCTCTGAGTTTCCCACTGAATTTTATTGATCAATTCTACAATAAATATGTAATCAAACAAACGGCATCATATCAGATGTGGATGATGAGGACAATATTAATTAACCTAATATATCAGTCTAACTCTTGTGTGTGTTAAGAGTACATGTACTTACATCCACTTTCTTGCTGGGGTCAGAGGGGATTGGTAGCATCATGTCACGCCATATCATACGGTTCTGCTCATCCAGACGTGCCCTGTGAACATTCCTGACAAGACAAGCGTTTGTTCCTGTTACTCCTACTATAAAATGCTGTGTACTGTATTTATGTTACCGCGAAGCAGGACACCTACTTGTTCATCTGCTGAAACGCATCAAAGACAGACTTGCCGACTAAAACAACGTGGCTGCCGCTGACACAAACACAGCAACGGGGCTGGAACAACATACAATGATACACTATAAGTTACTGGTTCTCCACCATGTGCCATTAAGGCCCAAGAGAGTCTGCAGGTTTTCATCCCAACCAAACACTACAGCCACTGATTTCACTGACTAGTTCCTCCTCTGTGGTTGAAGGTGTGTTAGTGGAATCAGCAGCTGTAATGTTTGGTTCAATTGAACTCTCTGCCCTCCATGGTACATGTTTGAGAACTACTGATACAAGGTCAAACAAAAGAACATCTCCAGGATATTTTCAGTTACTTACACTGATTAAGTTGCTGTAAGCTGCCATAGTGAGGGTCACTGCTGTGCCGAGGGAAAGACCACAAATCCCAACTCTGTCACTGATCACTAGAGGATGCTCCTGGATAATAGTAAATGCTTTCTGTAGGGAGGTAGATAATGGTGATATGACAGGGAAGGAAACAAAACATTAAATCATCATCTGCAGGTTTCATGAAGCCAAATATAAAACTCTTTAAGATCTTTTTAATGCTACCTGGAATTGTATTTGAGTCCTAAAACTATAAATGACCCTTCATAGGTAGCATTAAAAAGGTCTTATATATTTAAGATAAAGGACACTCATATTGTATTAATCCTGTTCTGTATTAATCTAACAGTGAATCCACACAAAAAGGGTTAGCATTTGCAACACGTTTCAAGCTTGGCGCTCTTCCTTCTTGATGCTGCCTGAAGAAGAACGCCAAGCTTGAAACGCGTGAGAAGGTGGAAAAGTAAGAGGAAAAAAAACAACACACACCTCAAAATAGCTTAACCCTATATCTGTCCCGAGCTCATCGGGGGAAAGATACTCCAGCGCCATAGAAACATAACCATGGGATGCCAGCAAGGCAGCACGATACTCCACCAGCCCTCCACCCCCTCCCCACAAATCCAACACCCCAGGGAAGGGTCCCGGACCTGAGGCAAGGCAGAAGAGGACACTGTAAGCTTACTCTGAAAAAACAAATAATTTCATACAAATAAAACCAGGGTTCCCACCGTGATCCTGATGTAAAATTCCAAAACTGCTCCACAACTTTCCATAACTATGTCAAAGTGCTTCCATGACCTAAAAATGTTCTTCCTTCCTGGTCAATGAATGTTGTTTATCTAAAGGAATGAACAGTCTGGTTTCCGTTGGGCTGAAAACCCACTAATGCAATGAATGTGTGAAACAAACTGTAAAATACATTCTTTAAATTCCTTTAAAGTGACCCATTTGCAAAATTCCCTGATATTCCCTGACTTCCCCTGGAAAATATATCAAATTCCCTGACTTTTGGAATACACGTCTGAAAGTTCTCTAAATTTTTGACAAACGTCTTTTTGGCATAGAACGAAGCACAACCTGATTTCCTAAAATCAGTGAACTGCCCCCTTTCAGGAATTAATGATTGTATAAAAAAAAAGTCAATGGACAAAAGTATACACCACTGCCTCCTCAATCAAGAGCATTTTCAGAATTTTATCCACATTTACAGTTAAATATTTTTATACAACCATCCATTTCTTAAAGGGGACACTTTACAGATTTACTAAATCATTGTTGTGCTTTGTTACACTCTGGTCAAAAACTAAGGCCCTTTTGATGCTTTGCTGGTCTACCAACTTACAACAATCAACCACATTAATTGATTGCCATATTCGAACATCAAACAGAACGTTTGATATTGGCTATCCTATTGTATTGCCTATTTTGATCACTCAGTTTAACTGAGTGATCAAAATAGGCAATACAATTGGATAGTTCTAAACAGGAAACAAAACTTAAAGCCATTTTTCGAATGGCTACTAACACTCGTCCCGCAGCTGCAGGAGCACCCGATGAAAAAATGATTAGTTCCTACTTTTTTTTTTTTTAAATAGCGGCAAACACGTTGACGTTCCAAAACAGCCCAACGGGGGCGTGTGGCCCTTGCCATAAGTAAACTAAATGCACTGTTTCTGTTTATTAGATTAACTGCTGTTGTCAGTCTTTCTGTCAAAACCTTGACTATATTGTGGACATACCCAGTATAACACTAGAAATATATTGTTGATTAAAAAAAAAATTTAATAAAATATCGATAATCATCAATTTTATATGTATTTCATATTTAAATGTTCAAATTGTAATTTTTGGTCAATGTCACAGCCCTAGTACCTCGGGGTATAAAGAGGGTCCCTCTGACTCCTCCCTCTCTGACGTCTATCCTCTGGACGCCTGGTGCCATGTACCATCTCTCTGTGACTACTGAGGCCATGGGAAGACGCTCCCTGAAGCCCTCAACAACATGTCCTCTGTACACAGAGATTAACACCACCATGGGGGTGCGGATATCCATCTTCCTCATCCTGAGAGGCAAAAAGTCAGAGCAAGGAGCTTCTTTTCAACCATCGCCGTATGCAACCTTCGACAATTCAGATTACTGTTAATCAGTGTTCCCTCCAGTCCTGTGCCATTCCAACCAAATACTACAGCAGCTGATGTCACTGGTTAGTTCCTCCCTCTCTGACTGAAGTTGTATTAGTCAGTGAAATCAGCTGCTGCAGTGTTTTGTGGGAATGAAAACTTGCAGAACCTTGCCTAATCATCTAGTGTGAGCTTATTTATGACAGAGACAAAAATCTGTGAAATACGTTGTTGTGTGTGTGATGCAATGCATTTAAAAACTGTCCTGTGTGTTCGCAGCCTCAGAGGGAACTGTTAATGCGTTACCTGAGGCCTGTCCGGCTGCCTGGGACAGGGCGCATACTCCACAGCAAACCCATGGTTTCTTTTCCTATGTACATTCCTCCAATACTCGTATCCTCAGAAACTACAAAAGCAATAAAATCTTGACTTACAACAACAGTTGTTTGTATAGTTTGGTAACAACTACACTTACACCAACAAAAGACAAACAAAAGTAGACTATGGAATGTATGCTTGATTTTCAAGATGGCCTCACACTAGAGATTAATTTAAAGCTGCTGTAGGTAAGTTTGGGAGGAAAGCGATAAAAGTGCAGGAAATTCAGACACAAGGAATGACACGCCTCCCACTCCTTCTAGTGAGTGACAGGAGGAGTGATTGACAGGACATGCCTTCTGCCTCAGACTTCTAATTGGTCAGATGAGTTTCCATACATTTCACATTCAAATGAGAACAGGAGAGGAATGGGGCTACCACCATTTCTGAGATTCTGACATATTATCCTGCTCATCTTTGATTTATTTTTATTACTTCTAAATAAATTACAAATTAAATTAATCCATAAAAGTTACCTACTGCAGCTTTAAATGTACCTAAATATCCTGCAAGCATGTCCTTTAACCACAGCCATCAAATCAGCTCTAAGGATTTTTGTTTGAAACCATCACTTAAGCAATTTGGGCTTGAGCAATGTTTCCTGAGGGCAAAAAATCCACAAGTAAAGATTTCAATTAGATCCAGAAAGGTTTTACTTGTTCAAGAGGAACCAAACCTACTAGTCACTGTGCCTCTATCATCACTGACATAGTGGCCATAGGCCTCCCAGTAGTCCTTGTCCTCAGACTGGTGAAGGGAGTGCAGTGTTACTGGATGTCCTGGAGGCAGATTCTCCACCATCACCTTGAACTTGTTATCCACAAGATCCCGTGTGGGGAAAACAGAGAGAATTGGAGTGACAGTCCCAGACATAGTTGATGATGGTCTGTGGAGTATTGAAAATGAAAGATTAGCAAGGGATACAGTTTAATTAGTGAATATATATTAGAGGACACAATAATGGACAGATAAGAGCAAGCGTCTTTCACTATATATTTTTTTTACATTGTATATAGTATTAGACTGGCAGTAGCAAATTCACACCATGTAGAGAAAGCAAAATTCAAAAACGTCTTCTATTCACTTTCTACTTCAGTTAAAAAATTCCTATTTGATTACCAAAATGACTTTTGCCAATCCCTGGAGGACTTGCCTGGACTTGTTGCATCCAGCCATTGGTTTTACTTGTAGGTGGACAGAGCAACAACAAAAACAATAGCAATGTAACAGCAAGAGAGTGAGAGTTTCCAGTCAGGAAGAAGCAGGAAGAAGTCAATAATTAGGACATTGTGGAGAAAGTTCTTCTCAAGTTGTCTTGGAGAAAATTATCTTCTCACAAAAGTGAGCGCAAAGATGCTTCCTTACAGTTTGAGATGGGCTGTGTGCTTGATGTTGCGCACACAATCAATTAAGACACACAACTGTTCATTTTCCCAGCTGTTTCAAATGGCCCTATAAGTTATAGCTATCATTCCCACAATTAATCTTGGGCTTCCCATTCATTCTCATCGGCCAAGTTACCATCCAATGCAACCTCGGCTGACAAGTAAACTTGCAGGATCTTTATCCGCCCTCTGTACTCGTGTTCTTTTGTTTTGGAGTAGTAGAGGCTTGTCTGTACATCCCAAAGCACTGTGAACATGAGATGGCACTCTATAAACTTTTGACCCTGGTTCCAGAACACAGGATCCTTTCTCTGTTCTCTTTCACTCTTTCTGTTGTGCCACAGTGAACTTGAAAGTTGTCTAATAGTGTCAGGAACAGTCCGCATCACTAGTTCCAAACACTAAGATAATTGACCTGTTTGGGTGGTTATCCTTCAAAATAACAGCGTGAAGCTATAATAGCTTGTCGGTGTCATCATAGCCAGAACTGACAGAAAATGCAGATCCCATCCACTCTCATCTTATTCTCCAGGGTCCTTTTTAAAGTAATTGAGGGCGTTTTCACACCTAGTTCGTTTGGAACCTTTATTTCGGACCCTGGAGCGTTTCCTCCAAGTTCAGTTTGTTTGGGCATATATGAACGCAGCAATCGCACTCGGGTGCGGACCAAAACAAGCGGACTCTTCCAAACAAACTCTGCCGCAGTTCCTTGGTAGTGAGATTGCAATTCGAGCCAAAGGCCCGAACTCGCTATGATAAACATGCCAAGGCCTATAATGGCTAAAATGCCGCCTAATCAGGCAGCCTTTGGAGGCAGGAAGGCTTCAAGTCATGTCCCAATCGAATGTTTACAAAAAATGCTGCCTGCTGACGTGCCTCCAACTGCATAGACGCATCCTTCGTTGGTCAAGATATCCCACAATCCCATGTGTCCACTCCACTGCTCCGACGGAAAAAAAACAATGGCGAGCAACAGTCTGAAGTTTGTTTATAATTGTAAGTTATTTTTATTTTTTCAACCTCAGATTTTTTTTCTACCAAGAAACAGTTTAGTCACTGAATATCCATTCTATTTAGATGTATAATGCTTATTTAAGAAATTTGACTTTTGGATTCACTGACAACAGACTTTTTGAGGTTAGCCTATCCGTTATCTTGTTAGCCTATCCGTTAGCTTACTAAGCAGACCATTGAATTATATAATGTTAGCCTAAAACAAGCCCGTAAGTTGTAGCCTAAACTGTTATTTAATTAAAACGCATGTTTCATCGTCGGTTAACCATTACTGAACTTGACCATTTCAGAGGGTCGACGGAGGATACCACCGCCTTTATTAAGGCCCGGGCAAAGGCAGGTCCAGACTTCACTGGGCAAAAAACAGCACCCTGAATGGATGGACGTAAGTTTAGCTGTTTACTAGTGAAAACATTCCAATCCCTAAATTCTACCAGTAGGCTATTCAACAGACAGTAATTTTGTTTTATAAGTAACCTGAATGTTTAAACTATTACTACTACGAATTATTACTAGGACGAATGTGGTGTCCACCTCCAGGGCATGGAAGAAGATGGCCCTCCAGTCTTCATCATGCTCAATGACAGAGCGAGTTCTAGCATGATGGGCATCGAACCAGTCAAGCCAGGTAAGTATTTAAAATGGATTATCGCTAGCAACCCTTTCAGTAAATGAACCTGTGTTGTGCCACTCCTCAAACTGCATGGATACCCTCCATCACCCAGAGGGAAGGTACCCTGTGGTGGATACACCCCTCGCCGATACAAGGCACCGTGCCAGAGGACCCTGGAGTCATGCACGGAGCCAGGGAAACTGACAAAAACATCAATGAACGTGGCTCTGTGGTCACATACAGCCTACAGCTAGATGGAAGGGAACAGCTTGCGGTTCGGATAAGACTGGGCATCAGGCTCTCCAGGGGGTTTGATGGGGATGTGACATCCATCAATGGCACCCATCAACTTTTGTGTATATAGTATAGTTACTGTATGTAGTTGCATTAGTGTAATTGTGTTTTATGTAGATACAGTATGTAGTTATTTTTTATTGGTTATATATTTATGTTCAAATAAAGTACAAAAATCTTTATAAAAATTGTTGATTATTTAATAGCAGAAAAGGTACTTGAAATGCTTTTAGTAAAAGTCGAAATAGCCTATTAATTGCAGTATAACTACTAGTATAACTCAAGTGAAAGTCCTACATTTAAAACTCTATTCAGGCAAAAAATATTCCAGCCAAAGTAATGAAATGGTTGTGAAAAGTAAACCTAGTAGTTGCTGAAGATATGTCATTTGAATTGCATGTTAAATATTTAATTGTAGTTCTTGGGTATTACTTAGTTAGTAAATATTCTCTAATACTTTCCACTATTGTGGTTGTTATAGTAATAACATTAGCTATTGTATTAAATCTATATCTAATTTAAATTTATACTGAATACTATCACTAAAAAATATATATACTAAAAGCAGTTATTCCAAATGACCAACAGGTGGTAGCGTAACCATTGTAACTGACAGACGGTGGTATTTTGGCGATGTTATGACATTGTGACGTTGCTGCCTTGGAAGTCTGTTTTAATCCAGATTCCTTTATAGGTACTGTGGAGTCTCAGCCCAGAATGATGGCTCAGTGGGACTTCAGCACCACCGACAGCGCTCTCTCCCACACAGGAGAGCACTGGGCAGAGTGTGGGAGGGCCAATACCTTCCTGCCGTCATGTGGCAGGGGTGGAGAGAGCACAGCTGTGGCAGATCAGCAATCAGCAACCAGCCTACCTAAGCCAGCCACTCCACTCATTCAGTGGAGAGGAAGGTGGTTGTGGATGGAGAGCAAACCAATTCTCCAAGGCGGTAAGAAGGACTACAAATACGGAAACGAAACTTGGCTTGCTGACCTGTGCTTGTTTCCTCACCAATGAGAGTGTGTGTGCCCCGGCTGAATGACCCAATAGGAACGGACCTGACGACGAGATTTGGACTACGGACCAACGGCATCGTAAACTGTCTCCCCCACAGACCAGTTACCCTCTCTTGCCCCCTTTCCTGTGTGTTTCCAGGCCAGAGTTCTCTCCTCCTCCCGTGTTTAGCCTCCACTACCAGACTGGGAGAAACCACACTGGAATTCCAGCATCCAACCCGCACCACACTTGTAAAATAAAGTATATAATAATAATTATATATAACTATATAATTTTGGCACCTGCAAACCTGTGTCTGAGAGTCATTTCCCCGCTGGTATTGTGCCTCTCCCTGAGCTATTTGTCACATTTGGTGGAGAATGTGGGAACTGTGAATACCACGCTATTTTGGGGAGTGACTCACGACACAAGATGGAGAACGCCATAGCTGCTCTATACCTACAAACTGCACAGAGGAAGAGCCCTGCACGCAGTCCCAGAGAGCTGCTGACTAATTTAACAGCGGAAGATGACATCGAAGCCTTCCTGGGAGTGTTTGAGAGAATGGCGACCCGAGAAAATTGGCCTCCTGTTGATTGGGGAGGAATCCTCGCCCTGTTCTTGTCTGGTGAAGCACAGCGTGCCTGCCAGGAACTGTTACCAGCAGAAGCCGCACAGTATCCTGTTCTGAAAAGAGCCATCTTAGCCCGTTATGGGCTCAGTCTGCCGGCCAGGGCCCAGAGGTTCCATGCCTGGCAATATGACTCATCTCAGCCAGCCTGACCCAGATAGCTGCTTTAGTCCGACTGACCAGAGGCTGGATCTTGGAGGGCGAGGGACCCTCAGTAGTGGACAGGATTGTCCTCGACCGATGCATACGGGCTCTTCACCCCGATGCCATGAAGTATGCAGCCCAGACCTGTCCTAACACTGTAGAGGCACTCATTAGCTTACTGGAGAATCACCAAGTCAGCCAAGAAATGTTCCGCGAGAAGTGACCCAGAAGAATAGACCTCAGAGCCGATGCAGCCAGAAGGGGCGAGGGGAGTCCACGGTACCACAGAATGTTCCCCTAGATCGCCTAGGGTCTCCCAGTGCCAGGCGACCCCTCATCAACCAGGACAGCTGCCGATGTTATACATGTGGCCAGGAGGGTCACATTGCCTGGAACTGTCCATCCCGGGATGCAACGATGCCGTCGGCTAACTCTACATCCTCCCCCTGCCTGTATGTCAACTCTTGCTGGGCACACAAGGAATTAGAAGCACTCCGATATGTGCCAGTACGGGTGACAGGACAGGATACAGAAGCTCTCCTGGACTCCGGTAGTGAGGTTTGTCCGGCCAGAATATGTTACCAAGTCAGGGGCTCCTCCTGCACAGGTTACCTGCGTCCATGGCGACACCAAGACCTATCCAACCACCATCGTCTGTCTGCAAACCCCTCAAGGAACGGAGATGCTTACAGTCGGTGTGGTGGACACTCTTCCGGTACCAGTCTTAGTTGGCAGAGATTGCATTTTATTTGCACGATACTAGAATGCTGGTCCGCAAGTCCCCAGCGCAGCGCTGCCGGAAGACAATGGAGCCAAGGTAAAACAACCCCACTAAAGCCGGTTTATGCTGCCACACGACCTGAGACAACTGAGGGAGAACAGCCACATACAGAGGAGGAGACAGGTGAGCCGGGGCCACAGGAAGAGTCCACCGAATCAGCTGCCGAGGGAGCTCGCCAAGCCCCCACTGCGCTGGAAGAAATTGACACAAATGATGTTTTCACAGTTTCCTCAGGAGGAAGAAGGGGATGCGGACTCCCCGGGGTGCTTTGCCTCAGCACAGCGGACTGACCCTAACCTGATGCAGGCACAGCGGGATGTTCAGGTGAGGAACAGTCCGGGGTGAGTGATGTGACATATCCCCATTTTGCGGTGCAAAACAAGTTGTTGTATAGAGTGGTTAAAGTGGGCGAAGAAGTGATTAATCAGTTGTTGATACCAAAAGCATATGTATCTAAAGTACTGTACCTAGCTCACCCCCATCTTCTAGGAGCGCATCTGGGAGTAGAAAAAAACAAACGAGAGGATCCAGACACGGTTCTACTGGCCTGGCATCAAGAGGGCTGTCGAGGAGTACTGCCGTCACTGTGCTGAGTGTCAGCTCACTGCTCCCAAAATGCATCAATGGAGCCCTTTGGTCCTTCTTCCCATAATCGAGACTCCTTCGACAGAGCAGTGGCCCAGGAGGTATTTCTGTTTTCAAGCTAAAGAAATACTAACTGACCAAGGAACTTGCTTTATGTCTAAAGTGATGAAGGAGATGTGCCGGAGACTCCAGGTGAAGCAGTTATGTACCTCAGTGTACCACCCCCAGACTGATGGATTGGTGGAAAGGTTTAATGCTACCCTTAAAAGTATGCTTCGGAAGTTGGTTGATGAGGATGGGAAGAATTGGGATCAGTTGTTACCCTATGTTCTATTTTCTATCAGGGAGGTGCCTCAGAGCTCTACAGGCTTCTCTCCATTCAATCTGCTTTATAGCCACAGACCTAGAGGCATCTTGGACCTAGCCAAGGAGATCTGGGAACAGCAACCGTCGCCCCACCGGTCAGTCATACAGCATATGGAGCAGATGCACCAGCGTATGACCAAAGTGTGGCCCATCATCTGGGAACACATGCAGAAGGCTCAAGAAGCCCAGGCCCGAGTCTACAACTGAGGGGCGAGATACGGGAGTTTCAACCAGGTGACAAAGTCTTGATTCTGATTCCCAATAATGACTGTAAATTTCTGGCTAATTGGCAGGGACCCTACGAGGTGGTGGAGAAGACCGGGCCTGTAAACTACAAGGTGAGACAACCAGACCGACGGAAAAGCCAGCAGATATACCATGTCAACCTGTTGAAAAAATGGTATGAAGCTGAACAGCCGCCAGTCCCGGCATTGATGACCACTGCTCCACCCCCAGAGCCAGACCCGGGCCCAGTCGGGGAACAGTTGGCCCCACACCAGGTAGAAGATCTCCGAGAGGTGATGGAACGCTTCCGAGATGTATTCTCCGATCAACCAGGACGCACAAACGTGATCAAGAATGACATTGTGACAGAACCAGGGAAGATTGTATGCCAGCGCCCATACAGGATCCCCGAGGCCATCACCGTCCGGGAGGAGGTACAAAAGATGCTGAAATTGGGAGTGATAGATGAATCTCATAGCGCATGGTCCAGCCCAATCGTGATGGTTCCGAAACCAGATGGCAGCCCACACTTCTGTAGCAACTTCCGCAAGGTCTATGAAATCTCAAAGTTCGATGCATATCCAATGCCACAAGTGGATGAACTAATAGAGTGCTTGGGTCCCGCAAGATTCATCAGCACCCTGGACCTTACCAAAGGGTAATGGCATGTACCCCTTATCGTCTGAGCCAAGGAAAAAACTGCCTTCTCGACTCCAGATGGCTTATACCAGTACCAGGTCCTTCCCTTTGGTGTCCATGGTGCCCCGGCTACCGTCCAGCGAATGATGGATGAGATTCTACGACCTCACCAGAAATATGCAGCTGCATACCTGGACGACATTGTCATCCATAGTGTCGACTGGACCAGCCACTTGAGACACCTACAGGCAATTCTGGAAGCTTTGAGACAAGCTGGGTTGGTGGTGAATCCGAAAAAATGTCGGTTGGGCTTAGAGGAAGCCAACTATCTTGGACACACCATTGGCAGAGGGACAGTAAAGCCTCAACAGACGAAGATAGACAGCATCACCTGTTGGCCGAGACCTACAACCAAGAGGCAGGTGAAAATATGCTTGGGACTTGTGGGATATTATCGGGAATTTGTTCCTGGTTTTTCTTCTGTGGCTGTGCATTACATGCTCTAACCCAGAATTGACAGCCGCATCATGTGAAGTGGACTGAGGAGGCAAAGGTTGCCTTCAACACGCTGTGGGAAGCCCTCTGTGAGGAGCAAATTTCCGCCTCCCATTTGTGCTATAGACCTGTGCCTCTGAATCAGGACTGGGAGCTGTGCTTTCCCAGGTGGTCGATGGTGAGGAGCACCCCATCACATACATAAGCCGTAAGTTGCTGAAGCATGAGAAAAACTATTGTTGAAAAAGAGCGTTTAACAATAAAATGGGCCATGCACAAGCTCTGTTATTACCTGTTAGGGCGGCAGTTTACTCTTGTTACTGACCATGGTACCCTCAAGTGGATGTGTGTGAATAAGGAGAAAAATGCCAGAGTGACTAAGTGGTTTCTGGAATTGCAAGCTTTCTTTTTTAAGATTGAACACAGAGCGGGAAAGTACCACCAGAACACCGAAGCCCTCTCCAGGAGGAATGAATGTCTCTGGACTGCAGCTCCCCGCACCAGCACGGCGGGGGGCGGGTGTTCAGTGGGACTTCAGCACCACCGACACCGCTCTCTCCCACACAGGAGAGCACTGGGCAGAGTGTGGCCCAATCCCAGACTCACGGACTTTGACGCGTGTTTCTGACAAGTCCGCGAGGGTTCAGGGCTGTCCCACTGTGAAATCGGTAAGTGCACGAGGGCTCACTGGCAGACTTTATGAGCCCTTTATGCAGACTTTCGCATTTCAGTCCGCGTTTCAGCAGACTTTGCTTGAGGGAATTACCCACAGTTCATAGTGTTTGTGACATTAATATTCATGTATGTGGAAAATATCAGCCAATACACCCAATATAAAATATTTCAACATTAAAACAGAATAAACAGATCATTTGAGAAAAAAGAAAGGTAAGTTTTCCTACACGTTGAAGAAGGTTGTGTTAGATGCTGCTAATATAAGCAGCATGTAATATAGCCTTTTGCTTACTTATGTGCTTATTTGTACATTAAGCTTTATTAAAAGTACCTTTTGCTATCAAGGTGCCTCCAACTGTTTCTTTTTTGTTTTCTTTTTTTACATATTGTAATAATGTAGCCTAGCGCAGGTTAACCTCTTGTAGTATTTTCTATATCCATTAGCACAGTATATACATTTTGCAATGTTAGACCTATTTAACATTATTCTTCAATTTTTTTTTTCATTTTAGCTTAATAATGTTTAGTCAAAAGCGCGAGGCACAAAGAGTAAATTACAAATTGATTAATTGACGGGAGATAGTAACGTCTGACATCATCAAGGCAACACGTGATACCACAAAGTGGTAACCCTAACCCTAACCCACTCCTATACCATTTCGAGCCCTCATGACTTCTCGCACTCAGGCACTACAACTGCGCACACAGGTGACGTCAAGTAAGACCGTGAGGACTCGGGGCTCAGTCCATAGGGGGGACATTGGGATTGGGCCTACAGGAGGGCCAATACCTTCCTACCATCATGTGGCAGGGGTGGAGAGAGCACAGCTGTGGCAGATCAGCAATCAGCAACCAGCCTACTTAAGCCAGCCACTCCACTCATTCAGTGGAGAGGAAGGTGGTTGCGGACAGAGAGCAAACCAAATCTCCAAGGCGGTAAGAAGGACTACAAATATGGAAACGAAACTTGGCTTGTGTGATAGGATTGAAACGATTGAAGGATATCTGGATAAACGGACTTGTGGTGTGTTGACTGTGCTGACCTGTGCTTGTTTCCTCACCAACGAGAGTGTGTGTGCCCCGGTTGAACGACCCAGTAGGAACAGACCTGACCATGAGATTTGGACTACGGACCAACGGCATTGTAAGCTGTCTCCCCCACAGACCAGTTACCCTCACTTACCCCCTCTCCTGTGTGTTTCCAGGCCAGAGTTCTCTCCTCCTCCCGAGTTCAGCCTCCACTACCAGACTGGGAGAAACCACACTGGAGTTCCAGCATCACCTAAGCAAGCTTACTTGATGTGTCTTCTGAGTAGAAATTGGTGGGTGAATATATCACTGTAGTCGCTCATTAGAGTGCGCCTTCTACAGAGGTGTCTGGAAGCAGCGTGTCTTTGTCAAATCAAATGTAGCAACACATTGTTGAGACGCAGTCTTGAATTGCGTTCAAATTGAATGTTCTACTCATGCAGTAAACACTGGTATACAAACCAGAGAATAACAGCAAAGACAAAATAACCTGTCCAAGCTGCTGGTGTGCAAGCCTATGCTCCATTGTGTTTTGTTTTTTGTTTTTTTCCAGGAAGTACAGAATTCCTGCACGACAATTATGACCAATGAGGGACCAGTTTGATTGCGCGTGGCGTTTGTTTATAAATCTTGGTCCACTCAGAAATATTGCTCTGTGAAACCGAACCAAGGGTTAACTGCAACATTGTAACAATTAGTCGCTGATTTGGAACAAAGCGAATGAACAGGGCGTTTTCACGCCTTGATTCTGTAGTTAGCCCCCCCACCTAGTCTAAATATTGATGCTTCCCTGACAAATGTGAGGAATTTTCAACTTACTTCTCCAACAAGGTGGAGAACATCAAGCGCTACATTTCACCTATTGACTGAAACCTTTTAATTTCCCTCAACATTCACGCGGTTCTGTCAAACTTTGAACCGATTACTCTTTCGGCCTTACAGGATACTATAGCCCACATGAAATCATATTATCCCCACCACATTTTTAAAGGAGATACTTGGAACACTTGGTCCTGTTTTTTTATCCATTGTAAATAGTTCCTTGGCAAATGGCTCTTTCCCCTGCTGTTTTAAGCATGCTGTAGTACAACCTCTCCTCAAAAAAACAAATCTGGACCCCCTTGTTTTTAGCAATTATAGACCTATTTCCGAATTACCCTTTCTATCCAAGGTCTTAGACAAGGTAGTTTCTATCTAACCATAGGCTAGATAGAAATCATCATCATAGGGCCAAGGTAATCAGGTGACCTCATGGAACAAATCAGTACCTAGTGAGGTAAAAAGTCCAGGTGACAAGGTATGGCAATCAAAAAGTTAATCAACAATCAGAAAAGTTCAGAAAATTTTCTGATTGTTGATTAACTTTTTGATTGTTTCATGAGGTTACCTGATTACCTTGGTTATCACTGAGTTATGGGCAATACAATTTTAAAAGGTTACTGTAGCGACGCTATGGGCGAAACACCAAATCTTGCAAGATAAGATAGCACATTGCGTTCATGAGTTATGGCAATTTTTGTAAAATGGGTCCACCCACAACATTTTTTTTTTTTAATTATATATTTTTTGGGTATTTTTATGTCTTAACAAACAAAACACACAGTAAGCAAAGAACATTCTACATTACAGGGAGGTGGGAGAAGTATGGAAGTATAGGTGCAGGTTAGAGAGATGGTCTGTGAGTCGAAGTTACCCCGACTGGAGGCTCAAGGGGGGAACACTCGACACCCAGTTCCAATTATATTATTTAAAAAAAAAAAAAAAAAAAAGCAAATGAATACACACACACACAAAATCCCTTGTATCCTATTGTACATAGTAGTTTCATGTTTTTGGTTCAAATGTAGTATAGGATTTAATGGTAGTCTCCATGTTAAAACAGTCAGGTATACATACTTTCCAGTTGATTAATATTTTCCTCTTAGTAGATATACAGCATTTCCAAACCATATGAATGAGTGTACTGCTTTCATCGCAGCCTTGCCAGCATCTATTGGATAGTCTGGATGGAGTGATATACACTCTATGTAACGTTTTAAGTTGAATGGTCTTGTATCTTACACATTTAGATATTGTATTTGCATTTTTCCATATTGCATCCCAACACTCTGTGTGTTGTGAGTAGGAACATTAGCATCAGGCATAAAACGACCAAGCCATTGCTGAAACCATGCCACAACCAATAGCAATTTTCCGCAACCTATTATCTATCTCCCGATGTTTGCCAGTAACAACTCCTCTAGATGCTACATCTCTTAAGATTGATTTCAACTGGTGAAGAAAACAAATCGTTTTGTCAATCCAAATGTTGCTTTACATTCAGTAAATAGTATCATGGTGTTATTCCTTAAAATTTGTCCAATCTCTAAAATGTTTTTGTGTTGCCAACAGAGGGTTCTTCAGAGGGTTATTCCAAATAGCACAAGAGGGGAGTTGCTCTCCTCTGTTGAAGATTTTTGTGTCGATAATGTTAGCAAGATTACATGAAAATTTTATGATCGGATTGTCTATAACCTTTTTTTTTATGGCTTATTCAGGATTTTTAGTTTCTCCATATACATTCTGAGAATAGTGTATTTATTTAATTAAAGCATTGTTTAGGAAATTGAAATGGTATGGCTGACTATGTATGAAATGGGCATGATGTTTGTTTTCAGGATCTCTACCCTTCCCCAGATTGATAATAGTAGCACTGTCCTCTTTTAATGTTGTCTCTAATTTTCTTGAGTAATGTGGGTCCGTTCAATTTGTATATTTTTGTAATTGGTGAATTGATGGTTATACCAAGGTACTTCATACCAATTTTCTTCCCAGCAAAAGGGGTATCTCCCAAATCTGTTGGACTTGTGTAAGGATTGAGAGGTATGGCCTCACTCTTAGTCCAATTCACTTTGTAACCAGAAATTCGAACAAACAACGCAAATTTATTTGCATAATTTATTTGAAAATTGCATCATCTGCAAATAAATTAATTTTAAAATAATGTCCTATACTAATACTGCTTAGTGCCTTGTTTGCTTGGATTGCACAGGCTAGGGGTTCAAGTACTAAAATTAAGAGGATCGGCGAGCCTGGGCAGCCTTGTCTGGTAGAGTGATATAGTTGAAAAGGGTCAGATATTATACCATTTGTTTTGACAGATGCAATTGGACCATTATTTAATGCCTTCACCCAGTTTATAACGGTAGGGCCAAAGCCATACTATATACATACAAAGCCATAGTATGTGAAAACGATGGGCCATTCCAACCGATTGAAGGCTTTCACGGCATCCACCGATACTGCAACCACTGGGTGCTGAAGAGAGCCTGCCTCCCACATTACTTGGAACAATCATCTCATGTTATTGGACGCTAACCGCCAAGTAACAAAACCTACTTGGTTCAAGTTTATTATTGATGGAATTACCTTTGATAGACGTGTAGCAAGGATTTTAGCAAACAATTTATAATCATTATTCAGCAAACTTAGGGGTCTACAATTGGATATTTGCTTATGATCTTTACCTGGCTTGGGTAGGACAGAGATAGTAGCAGATCTCGTTGTTCATGGCATTGACTGATTTTGGATAATATCGTTATACAACCCGGTCTCACGGCAGTTCGTGAAATAGTCACGTAATTTAATCTATCAGTTTGTGTTCATGGACACGATTTTTCCATTTTTTTCGTGACACTCAGCACGACTTTCAAACTAATGTATTTCAATTGGAAGTATCTTTCGTGCCTGCAGCACGTTTATTTTTTCTGTCAGTCGGGACTCGGGAGCACAGAAGCCGTAACATAACCTTCGATTTTAATGATATCTTTAACATTTCTCAACACAAAAACACGAAAGTGTCCTTGATAACTCAACAATACGACAAAGTTTTAATTTTCTCATTTCAGGGACACAAGCCATCCCATGCCTAGTTTCACAGAGCACTTTGAAGGCGCAATATATAAAATGAAGCTTTTTCTTTCTTTGTCGTAGAGCTAAACCAAATACATCGTTGGAAAGGTCTTGACCTGGAGAGTAACATATGTCAGTATGAAGATTCTACATGGCTCCTGCTTTGAAATACTGACCTTTGAACCTTGACCTCGGTGTATGTTTGAAGGCTTATACTTCAGCAACAAAAGGGGCTACAGACATGGGAGTATCATGTGAGTATAGTCAACAACTGGGGGCGCTGTCAAATATGGTTAAAATTAATTTTCACCCATTTAACAATTAGATATTTAAAATCTGATTACACACGTGTTTACCATCCCCTTAAACTCCTCAGTGTACTCTCAATTCAGTATTTACAACTTCCAATTCTAGGAAAAACACTAATATTTTTTAAAAACTACAATTCCCTAGAGCCACGCCATGCAGCTTGATACAAATCAGCCCACAGTTGTAGTTCTTCCGGTTTGCAAAGTAGGGTTGTAAATCTAGGGTTGTAAAAAGATATATCTACTGAATATATCAAATATCTAGTACAGCTGAACTAGTAATTACACTGCATCTAGATGATCCATGTTAAGAAAAAGTAAAGATGTTGGTTTATTTCAGATATTTTAGCCAAAACAGGAGTCGAACACACACACACACACATACACACACACGTTGGATGACGTGGCTCACGGAAGGGCTGTTGTTTGGCGGACTTGGTGCGTTCAACTCCTACTTCCAACTGAAATACATTAGTTTGAAAGTCATGCTGAGTGTCACGAGAAAAATCATGTCCATGAACACGAATCGATAGATGAAATCTGCCGTGAGACCGGGTTGGTCTGTCTCAGCTGGGCAATGCATCTCTCTCTAGTCTGTCTGTCTTGTTAACCTAGCTGGGCAGTGCATCTCTTGGTCTGTCTGTGTCTTGCTTGCTTGCCAGCCACTTCCAGGGCTGTGTTCTGTGACTTTGTGCCTGACAAAAGTGAGAGTGAAATACAACTATTACGTTTGATAAACATTTGGGCAACGGTGTTTACAGACTGCAGCTCGGAAAAGATAACTGCGTTGCACGTGAACATGCGTTAATATGCGTGTGCACAAAATGAAACTCGCGCTTTCCAGCAGCAACCTCTAACCCCAAAGCTAATTGTATAATATTGTGAGGACTGGACTAATTAACAGGCAGCAGAGCCAAAGCTCAGTGTTATATTTTATTATTTTCTACATTTTATATTTATAATTTCTTATTTATGTTAATGTTAATATTCACTTATCTTAAGATTCTATAGAAAATATTCTATTCAATAAATATTGTTTGTTTATACCTCATTCTGTTCTGTATAGGTCTACTTATTCTTAGACCGACAGATGGAGCAAACTGTTTTAAAGGAGGGAGGATTGTAGTGGGAGCACTGGTGTGAGGTTAGGACCGGCTCTGCCAGTCTCCAACCACTATGTTTGCATAGCTCGGCGGCGGCGCAACAGAAGTGCCTATGGCTGCACCCAGAGTCTGGATGTAAAATTTGTTTTCATGCATGAAGTAGTTTTTGTGGCCGATGTCAAACCAATATCATGTGGAATACAGGTGTATAGGTTGGCCACGTCCATGGTGACGAGCAGAGTATTGGGGTTTATCTCACAGTCTTTTAGACAGTTCAACAAGTCTTTTGTATCTTTTAAGTAAGACGGAAGTTTTGTTACAATGTCTTGTTTACCAGATCTTTGTTCTGTTCCTGTCAATATCACAGTCAAGTAGCTACATGTGAAACTCACACATAGCACCACAGTTGTTACATTTTCAACCCTCCTTTACGCACTCCTTGTCTTTGTACTGAAAATCATACTTACATAAACTTTTTTTTGTAGTTTTCACTAGTCAGAGAACTGCATTTGCCACTGTGCTGTGCACTTCTCCTCTTTTGGAAAGACACAGACCTCTCCTTCAGTTATTGATTACTTGCTTTATTAATCTGTTCATACTAAATTCTAAGTTCTGGGATATTAATTATGAGCTTTTGAAAAAAAGTGTACCAAATTTGGTTTAGATAGCACAATATGTTCATGAGTTATGGCAATTTTTGTAAAATAGACCGCTCCCACAACATTTGACAAAATTTTGGAAGCCAATTATATCAAAACAGTATGGAATATCAAAAAATGTTTGATAACTTTAAATCATGGGCATCCAGAGATGATGGAAACCAAATTTGGAGACAATTGCATCAACTTCTAGGAGGAGTTTGCAAAAATAGGTTTTCCAGAAAATTCTAAATGTCGGAAAATCTAGTCAGACAGAAATGAGATCTTTTCTGAATTATCAGTAGATCAAACACACCAAGCAGCACTTATTTCAATAAAACTGAAACTTTTATAATTAGTTTGCCTATTAGGGCGATGGTGAGCATTATGAGCCAATTCAGAAAATGGAAATTTTGTTGAAATAAATACTGCTTGGTTTAGAATACACCAAAAGTGAACCCTGATCACTTTATCACCAGGCTACATCTCCAGGTTAATTTTCATATGATAACAGTGCAGCCTGTAAGTGAGAGCTTCAGTCACCATCAATGAACAACTAAATGCTGTCAACACATGCTGGCATAGTCTACCACTTAGTTTACCATAATCTGTGAAACTCTACCTGATGCAGGTGCGAGCAGATACTTGCGCTTGTGCAGGGAAGTACAAGGTCCGCAGTGGAGCCCTGATAAAGTTACAGCAACTCCTCAGCATCTTATTGCTGCTGGTCGCAGGCAGAGGCAAACTGTTTCTTCTTAAATGTCAAGTCGGTGTCTGCAAGTCTGTGTCTGCATGTGTTGGGCTTTGATAGGGGCAGGTTTGGTTATTAGCAATTAATAATTAATAATTGTGAAATTATTAATATTCATAAAATTATTGACGGGAGTCAATATAAACGGGGCACCACCCTGGAATCAGGGACCAATAACCGAACCTTCAATACAGTCTCAGAATGGCTGTTCACCCCCAAATGACAGTGGTTGAGTACCACTGTACATTTATGAGTGAACAGTGAAGGGTGAATTCGTACACAGGCCCTCACAACCAGCAGTTATTGCAACACATATGCACAAGGAATCACAGACAACTCCTCTTTAAAAGTATAATGGAGTTTATTTAACTTTAGCAATATCAATCAATAATCAATAACACTGCAGTTAATCAACAACTTATTATACAACTATAACTATCAGTCTAACTAACAAGCATAAAGGCACAAACAGCATATGGCACGTATGGATGAGAGAGAGAGAGAGAGAGAGAGAGAGAGAGAGAGAGAGAGAGAGAGAGAGAGAGAGAGAGAGAGAGAGAGAGAGAGAGAGAGAGAGAGAGAGAGAGAGAGAGAGAGAGAGAGAGAGAGAGAGAGAGAGAGAGAGAGAGAGAGAGAGAGAGAGAGAGAGAGAGAGAGAGAGAGAGAGAGAGAGAGAGATCAAGATGGCGGCTGTGACCGCGCAGTTTGAACAAAGGGGGTTTTGGAACCAAGTTGGAGTTAGGCAGCTAAACCAACACCATCTAATTCTAAAGTAGCAATGAATGTGTAATGAGATGTGTGTGTGTGTGTGTGTGTGGGGGGGTTAGTAAGGGAGAGAGAGAGAGAGAGAGAGAAAGGGGGAAACACTCAGGGTAAACCTAGAGGTTCTACTCGCCGTCTAGAGACACAACAATAGCCTTTTACCACACAGGAACTCTGGGTACGACTTGGAAATAGTACGCCGGGTTACTGGTCTTTGAACTGGTAAAAGGCAGTATATTGGCTTTATACGGTGGCTACTAACATGGATGCAAGCTCAGCGGCATGCAATTGAACACAAATCAGCTTCACATTAACACAATCAAATTAAGCAGCAAGCATAATGATTGAGGTATTATTCATACAGCATAATATGGACGCGGCGGTCCGATGCGCTTCCCAATACGCACAAATACAGCTTCTGATCAGTAAGCTTAATTAACACACCTATTCTAGTCTCTGCCCAGAACCAAAGCCTCTTACTTGGGAATCACTCTCGAGTGATTGGTGTGTGGTTGAGTCCGTCTTATCGATCCGGGGTTTTCCCAGGATATCTGCGGGACCGTTATCTCTCCATGCACGGAACAATGGCCAGCTGGCTTTCCTCGTAGGCAGCGAAGATGTCGGCCAGGAGTCGACTTGGTTGAAGAAACGTATCCTTACGTTGTCTTCTTGGAGGGAAGGAGTGTCCTTAGCTGTATTCTCTTCCAGTCCACTTCTGCAGGTCTGCTACACACGGCAGTGCGTGTAAGGAATTAGAATGTTGGATACTCGAACAACTAATCTAATCCTTCTGGATCCAACAGTGTTATGGTTAACACTAAACAGTCTGGTCTCGTCCTGCGAGTTGAAGACTGCGCCTCGGCTAAACAAAAGAATAGTTCGAACGTTTCAGGTACCACCTTGTTCAGCAACGGGGTCGCAATAAGGGGCGATGAGGAAAGGTATCTCTGGAATTTATACTCTTGGTGACGTCACGGGGACATCCCGGGGTTCTCCCGAGTCTCGTCCAATGAGAGACCAGAGGTTGGCTTTCAGCCAGTTCGCACCTAGGTGTGAACTTCAGGGCCTGTTGGAATTTTGGCGCTGCTTTCCTTTGTTTAAGGTCCCAGCCCAGCGGGTGGGCTAGAGTTCAGGTTTCTGATTCCCTTGCTAGGCCGGTGTTTTAGGCTTTCAATCTTACATGTAGGCCTTTCCTTTGTTTGACCACATGGCCTGGCCCAACATCCCCCTTTTGGTCTGAAGAGTGGGGTGCTGGCCGCAGTCTTTAGAGCAACTCAAGGGCCGGACAGTTAATAGAGAGGGGTAATCCTGAGGGTTACGCAGTCCATATATTCCTGAGGGTAGGAGAGAATGGGAACAGTCCATACAGTTCATAGAGTTCACAAGTTCACAGAGGGCTCTGGTGTCTAGGCAGACAGTGAGGCAAGGTCTGGGCAGAGTTTTTACTTTTCTAACTACAATAAACAAACACATCAAACACAGGCATCCACATCCTAAGTAAGCAATATATATTAACCCCAACACAATCCTTTGCTGCTTTTGATCCCTATAAAGAATTCTAAGAAAAGGGAGGAAAAGGAAAAAGGAAAAGTGGTTAGTGGTTAGTAGGCTTACTCCTTGAAAGGATTGGAGCTGGCCAGTGTGATGGTCTCAGACTGGTGTGCAAATCGTGGTGACACGAACAGTCCAGTCTGGCTTGTAGCTTCCGGATGTATTTATACATGAAGTGTGCGACAATAGCAGTGATGATTCAACCACTAAGGAGGATGTGGTAGTGAGTCCAGTCGGTTTGAGACTGAACTGCACCAATTTAGTCCCTTCAGCCAGAAGCTGCTGCTGAAGGGCACTGTTGATTGTCGTTGAAGTTCCTAGGGCCTATGAAAATAGGAAATTGCACTGCCAAGACTATATGCCAGATGTACCTGTGAGGGTTGCACAACAGTGGTAGTAGCTGATTTTAAGATTTGTTCAACAAGGTCTAGGGAGACCAGATAGGATGGAATTTTTTTCCACCACTCAGACTGCTGACTGAGGAGCTTACTTCCCTAGTGAGGTCCTGCATCAAATCTCTAACTACCCATAGGTTATGTCTTCCTGGACAACTTTTGACAGAGTCTCTAAGGCATGCAAGGTGTTGTTGAGGAGAGCGGAGTGGAGGTTCACCGCGACTATGGTACCCTACAGGGTTTTACCAAAGATTATTACCAGGGGGAGGGGATACGGTTAGGAGTAAGTGCATGCCGGCGGAGTGAGTTGGGGCATGCGACTCCCCTTGTGGTCCTACTGGGGTGCGTCTTCCTCCTATTGGAGTGGAGCCAGCTACACCCTTTCGGGTGTAGAGCCTGCCCCTCCTCCTGGGAGTAAGAACGGCTTGTAGGATTTGATCAGGATCTGGACCAGAAGGTAGGTTGAACGACTGTTCAACTCAAGAAGGGGCGTGCCGCAGACTGTCAAGTGGAGTTCCCAGAAATGGGGCAAAGGTTGAAAGAATGCCTGTGTGCCAGGCATCTTCTGCCCTTTAAGAGTCACGAGGCGGATGGGGACACCTGCTGTTCGCGCGGGGATTGTCACATCAAGCTCGCTGGCAACTTGACACGCCTGGGGAATGGTCTGCCCTGATGTTATATGTTCTGGTTCAGCGGTCAGGGGATAGCTTACAGCGTCAGCTTGGGACCACAGGACCTGGTTGACTGTGTCCAGCTGGGCGCCGAACCTGACAAGAGGGTCTGCCCCTAAGAAGAATGGGGGACAGAGCTGAGGAACCATGCTCACAAAGCATTCGACCTGTTTTCTCCCAATCTGGATAGAGAGGGCGCATACTCCAATCGCCTTACAGAGAGTCTGTGGTGACTCTGCTGAAAGGAGGCGGTGGCTTCGCTGTGCGAAGGCTGGCGGAGGGTTCGGTCGGCACAGGTCGTTGTGCAGGTCCTGACTGATGGCGGATTTCTCGGACCAGGGCGCTAGGAGCGCGTCCGGGGTCGTGAGACCGTTGAGGTGTACACCTCCGACCACACGGGGGCTGTACAGTGCTGCGTTAGTGTTCTTCAACGAGCACAAGAAAGACCTGTGATTGTGAAACAGGTTAAGGCTGCCAGCTTGCGGCGGACATGGGCTCATGGGCGGCCTAGAAGACTCGGAGCCAGAATCAGGCTCCAAAAGAGACATGAGCATCGGCAAGGGTCCTCTTGACCCCTGGATGACAGCGACATGTCTGTCTGAATCTGGCAGACTGCTTGTGGGACCAAGTGGTTTCGGGGAGTCAACCTGAGCCCAAATGTGTCCATGATGGCAGTCGATGCGTGGCGCCAGTCGGTCCAGAAGGTCCTGGCCGATGAGCAGCGGTTCTGTGTCGAGAAGACAGATGTGGATGGGATGCACAAGCTTCATCCCTTGAAAGGTGATGTCGACCCAGGCGCATTTGGTGATGGGCGACTTGTCCTGAGTGTAGCTGGTGATGCTAACGTTGCAGGACTCGACTTGGAGTGGTTTACCGAGGGAACGCATCGCTCTGGCGACCTTTGCAAAGGTGTTGGGACACATCAAGCTGATCTCGGAACCGGAATCGAGCAAGGCGAGGGTGCTTACACACCCCCCTATTTCCACGGAGGTGTATATGCGTCGGGCGTTGCCCTTGTGGATAAGGTCGCCCAAGAAGGTTAAGGAAGGTGGATGCGGGACGTTTGGAGTGGTGGCGCCGGGGAGAGCCCTGGGCTCTCTTGGTTCCCTACCCCAACCTACAAGGTAAACCTTGGCGTCAGGAGGGAGGGGCGCTCGGTCTAGTCATGCCGAATGAGGACTGTTGTCGGGCCCCGTGGAGGGGTCCGGCAGCGCTGGCGGTTGACGGGACGTCTCAAGCTGTCTCACCGTCTCTGTTACGCATCTCCTGAGCAGACTCTCCAATCTCTCCATTGAGTTCTCTCTTTTGGGGGATTGGGGTTTTCTACCTTCATTCTTACCTTGGTACTTACCTTCTTGTTTGGAGTGCTTCTCAAAGCTAACCTTTTGGTTTTGCTGAAAGGAGTTTTGTTGTCTATGTCCAAACTGTCTTTGTGGTTGTCGTTGGTTCCCTTCCCATTTGTCCTGTCGCTCACCCTGTTGGCGAGGCGAATGACGCCTCTGGGGGCCGGTTTTCGTGGTTCCCTTAGGGCGAGGCACTTCGTTGCCTGCAAGCGCTAAGTAGGGGACTTCTGAGGTCTGGACCCCCAGGACTCGGGCGTCGTCATCGTACTTCCTGACAGGACGCACACGTGTCTCCCATGACAATTGTGCATACCTCCGGATCGCCTGCATGGTGAGGTCGTTCACCCTGCAGTGCATGGTGACATCATGGCGCACGCTTTCATGGAGGTTATGTAGGAACAAGGACTTAAAAGCCGGATCCTCTTCCATTCCTGGAGCACTGCGCCCTTGGAAATACGCGGCTCTCAGGCGCCGGTAGTATTCCTTAGGGGGTTCCTGCTTCTTCTGTATGATGTTGAAGGCACCAAGGGTGGCGGAGGCTGGGTCAGTGTACGGTGAGTATTCCTCCCGTAGGGCCCAACAGAGGGTCGAGTAGTGGTCTCGAGTCCTGGGCGGGAGTGTTTCCATGAATGCATGAACGCTCCTGGCCGTGGTTTTCCAAACCAACCTGAGTTTCTTGCGCGTCGAGGCGCGCGGCAGTTCGACAGCTCGGAGGTAGTCGTCCACATTCGACTCCTGATTAGTTGGGTCGAATCGCTCTATGTCCCTCGCTAGGGACTCAATCAGGCGGACGCGCGGTTCTGGTTCTCGGTATGGCCGTCGGCCGTCCCAGTCGTCCGAAGCTCCCGAGTCGCTCAGGTCGTCATAGCGATGAGGACTAACTCTTCCCCTTCTTGGTGGGGAGGGAGTTCGGTCATGGCGTGGGCGTGAACGGCGCGGCGCGGAATGCTCACCGGTTGTCGAGGGCTCAAAGTCCCTTCGGCCACTCGGTAGTCGCATGTACTCCTCTTCCCTCCGCGGGGGGGATGGAGTTTGATCACGGCGCGGTCGCAAACTGCGTGACGCATAAGGCTCACTAGTGGACAAGGGCTCGAAACCACTTCGTCCACTCAGGAGTTGAGTGCGTTCCTCCCCCCTTCGCGGTGGGGAAGGAGTCCGGTCGAGGCACGTAGGGGCACGGGTTACGGAGGTTAGGCCGGGGTACGTCCCAGGAGGGTGTGGCGCTTAGCTCCACCTGGCGGCTTGCCGTGGGGGTGCTCTATAGCTATCCCATGTGATGAACTCAGAGAGTGCACTTTCAGGGGCTCTCAGGTTCTTGGGCATGGTCTCCGGATGGACGTGGGTGGCCTGGCTGCTCAGTCGGCCGCTTTCAAGCCGTTGGGTCAGGGCCATCTCTCTTCTTTGAGCGGCCTGAAGTTCTTGACGCAGCCGGCTGGTTTCGGCCGGGTCGTCTGGGTTTCTCCTAAACAGGTTTGAACCAGGTGGGTCGAGGAGAGAACCCATTGGGGAACCAGAGGTGGCGACAGGTGTTCCCTGACCAGAGGTGTCGGCAAATGTACGTACAGCAGCCTGGAGTTGCTTGACCAGATCTGTACTGTGTCTCCTCATCTGAGAGTTCTCTGATTCCACGTTTTCTAATTGTTGACGCAGGTGATGTTTAGTCAGCTGCGCGGACTTGTAGTTTTGCCTTAGGTGGGCAAGCATCTCTTCGTATGCTACAGCCTGTAGCTGCATTTTACGCTGGTAGAGGAGGCTTATCCGCCCAAGCACGTCCGGCTTGGTGAGCGGGGGTGACCTCGCTGTTGGGTGGTTAACATAACCTATGAGCTCCTTTAGCTCATCCTCACACTCGCTAAGCATATAGCTCTTGTGTGTGAGAGAGAGAGAGAGAGAGAGAGCAAGATGGCGGACGTGACCACGTGAGTGGGACGTCTCGCGAGAGTTCAAGATGGCGGCTGTGACCGCGCAGTTTGAACAAAGGGGGTTTTGGAACCAAGATGGAGTTGGAGTTAGGCAGCTAAACCAACACCATCTAATTCTAAAGTAGCAATGAATGTGTAATGAGATGTGTGTGTGTGTGTGTGTGGGTTAGTAAGGGAGAGAGAGAGAGAAAGGGGGAAACACTCAGGGTAAACCTAGAGGTTCTACTCGCCGTCTAGAGACACAACAATAGCCTTTTACCACACAGGAACTCTGGGTACGACTTGGAAATAGTACGCCGGGTTACTGGTCTTTGAACTGGTAAAAGGCAGTATATTGGCTTTATACGGTGGCTACTAACATGGATGCAAGCTCAGCGGCATGCAATTGAACACAAATCAGCTTCACATTAACACAATCAAATTAAGCAGCAAGCATAATGATTGAGGTATTATTCATACAGCATAATATGGACGCGGCGGTCCGATGCGCTTCCCAATACGCACAAATACAGCTTCTGATCAGTAAGCTTAATTAACACACCTATTCTAGTCTCTGCCCAGAACCAAAGCCTCTTACTTGGGAATCACTCTCGAGTGATTGGTGTGTGGTTGAGTCCGTCTTATCGATCCAGGGTTTTCCCAGGATATCTGCGGGACCGTTATCTCTCCGTGCACGGAACAACGGCCAGCTGGCTTTCCTCGTAGGCAGCGAAGATGTCGGCCAGGAGTCGACTTGGTTGAAGAAACGTATCCTTACGTTGTCTTCTTGGAGGGAAGGAGTGTCCTTAGCTGTAGCTGTATTCTCTTCCAGTCCACTTCTGCAGGTCTGCTACACACGGCAGTGCGTGTAAGGAATTAGAATGTTGGATACTCGAACAACTAATCTAATCCTTCTGGATCCAACAGTGTTATGGTTAACACTAAACAGTCTGGTCTCGTCCTGCGAGTTGAAGACTGCGCCTCGGCTAAACAAAAGAATAGTTCGAACGTTTCAGGTACCACCTTGTTCAGCAACGGGGTCGCAATAAGGGGCGATGAGGAAAGGTATCTCTGGAATTTATACTCTTGGTGACGTCACGGGGACATCCCGGGGTTCTCCCGAGTCTCGTCCAATGAGAGACCAGAGGTTGGCTTTCAGCCAGTTCGCACCTAGGTGTGAACTTCAGGGCCTGTTGGAATTTTGGCGCTGCTTTCCTTTGTTTAAGGTCCCAGCCCAGCGGGTGGGCTAGAGTTCAGGTTTCTGATTCCCTTGCTAGGCCGGTGTTTTAGGCTTTCAATCTTACATGTAGGCCTTTCCTTTGTTTGACCACATGGCCTGGCCCAACACATGTCTCTGTCTGCATTCTGTCTGGCAGTGCATTTCAGGCCAGGTAACTGGCATGCTACCAGTACACCATTGCAAATACTCTCTGTTTAGTTGCCTATGTATACACTGAAAGGACACTTTCACACTTGCCAGCCCATAACCTTTGGACATCACATAGTAACAGACCAGTCACTTTACTACTCATTAAAACACTGCATTTTATACTAGCCTATCGTTGGGGAGGTTAAACATGATTCTGGACTAAAACATAAAAATAAATAAATAAATAAATAAAAAACATTATAATTATACAGCCTAATAATAGTAGGCTAGTTGTAGGCTAGTAGTAGTAATGGTAATAATTATATAGGCTATGATTTTGATTAATATTATTATTAGTAGCCTATTAGTATTATTTTGCTGCCGTAGCTTCCTATTATAATCCCAGTCACACCAACCAGCATTTTGGTGCGTAGCCTAAGTACTTGTAACTTGTCTCTTAAGCTAAATCAAGTTACCATTTGTGAAGACATTTTATTATCTATAGTCGGCCTACGCTCTTTAACGACCGCTACGGTGCTAAATGATGCCCTTTTAAACATACCTAAGGCCTCTGTAAACCCTGTAGCTCCAACACCTTCCGTTCTTTTGTCGGGAGAGAAAGTAACACCAGACTCCATTCAGAAATCTGACAAGTCAATGTAACCTTGCTTACTGACAAAGGTAGCCTAACTCGTGGAACATGACTTAAGACACTTTACGAATCATTAGGTTCCTTATGTAAATTCGTCATCCATATAAGCCATCAAGCATCTGTTATTCCTATAAAATTTCAATTTAAAGAATTGGTTCGCCCGTTATTCCCACAATCTTCCAGCAGCCTATAATACACCTTGTTAGGCGGTAGCAAACAGTGCAATCCGTCTAAAGGATGAGATTTATTGAATTAAAGTAGGACTGCAAGGCGGATTAGATGCATGCCGAATATACCAGTGGACCCCTAAAGATTTGTAAAAGGTGTTCTAACTGGTACACAGTGGCGTCGCCAGGGTCTTTCTTTCGGGGCTTAAGCCCCGAATATTTTTGATCAGTTAATATGTAGTCCTAAGTGTGAAGTTTTACATTGTTCAAGATTTCTGTCGCCTCTCACCATCCACGCTCCATTGTGAGCGCTGTCTACAGAGATCTGCCCGCACAGAGTGCGGGGTAAATTGGAGTGTTAGCTTGGACTGACACTTGGTTGATAGCTTCATGGTTAGATGCCTACAAGCTACAGCAGTTTTTTTTTTTAGCTCAACATCTTCAATATAATATTGGATCACTGTAAACAAAATGTTACTATTTCTCTCCAGTCAGCTGGTTAGTCAGTTAGTTACTGAATCCTCCCATTCAGGTCTACTTATGTGGGCTGCTGAACATTAAATGCAAAAACGAATTCTCTTCACATGAAACATCTATATTATTTTCAACTTAAGACATTGCTTCCCTGAAACGTGAGAAAATGTTTAAAAATGTAATTTTTAATTTGTGCCTCTGTATATTTTATTACGCTGGTAGACTCCTCCAGCCATTCAGAATGGATTAGGCTTTTCATGGTGATCTTTGATGTGGCATTGAAAATATCAGCTTCCTAACAGAAGGACATCACAGGTTAAATAATTTACTTCTTGAAATGAGTTATGCTTAAAGTTAAGTTTCCATACGTAACAAACAAGCCAAAGTAGCTCACTATTAGGTTGTAGTAATATAGTGATATAGGTAGTGAAATATGTAGAAATATAACTTTTGATTAAATATAACTCACTGGATTTCGATTGGATTGGATCTTTTTTTTACAGTAAAGAGACAGAGGAGTGAGGAGCACATACTGTATATCATATATATTTAAAGTTTTATATATTAATTGATAACTGTGTCTCTGTTCATTTTTTGCAAAACCTGAAATGAACAAGAGAGAGGAGACAGAGACAAAGAGAGATGAGGGGAGGAGACAAATAAGTGTCAAGAGAAGAATTCAGGAGGCAGGCCTGAGGAGAGAGACAGACAGACTACAATATACTGTATCACTGTTGGCCTGTACAGAGTGCTGCTCAAACTGTTTACTAAGCTGCTTCATTTACACCCATGTATGTTCATGTCAAATTACACCAGATTGATGCATTTTGCTGTTGAAATTTAAAAAATTTTCTCCTGGGGGAGGATGCCCTCGGACCCCCCTACTATGGTTTTGTGACTTCCTCTGGGCTGAGCCCCGGATATTCTGAAATCCTAACAACGCCCCTGCTGGTACGCACGTTTGCCGATAAACAAGGCAAGGTTAAACTACAAGATTTTCAATGGACTTCGGCGTGGCGCTCTACAAGAGAAAACGACAGGTATCGGGGCTATAGGTCAAGGTAAAATCGCAAGTCCACCTCGTTGTAACATGTCCCAGCACCTTGTTATAGGCTATTGATTTAGAAGTTATGTTAGTTAACTATGATAGACCTAGTAATTGTTTCGCCCCCAAAATAAAGGTTATCTAATAATGACTGTGGATAGAGGGAAAAACTGATCAATTTACTTGAGGGACCTGAAGAGCAGAAAGAAGAAAAGAGGACGGGTGGAGGAAGAGAACAAAAGTTGTTTAGTAAGATGTACTATGAAAGACCTACTATTCTTCTTCTTCTTCTTCTTCTTCTTCTTCTTCTTCTTCTTCTTCTTCTTCTTCTTATTATTATTATTATTATTATTATTATTATTATTATTATTATTATTATTATTATTACAGTCATATTCCTTGCCATAATTGTTGCCCTTTCAGGGGCAATCAGTAATATACATTTTTTTTATTGTGTTAATCCCCAACCTTGCCCCCATCATGAGGGCCATCACTGTAAATAAAATGTTCTTAATTGGCTTTCAAGGTAAATTTAAATTAAAGCCAAGCAATAGTGAAATGCAACAAACCTATGTGTGCATTGAATGAGTTAAAGGGAGTATCCCTTAACTAACACAAATGAGTTTGCCGCTTGAGCCAGCAGAGGGTGCTGTAACACTTCACATATCTTGATAAATCAGAACCATGCAGTACCATTTGGCCACCTAAGGTACCATGTGATAAGATTTCTAAGTATGTTTTATGTAAATTTGACAAAATCCTTTCAGAACTAACTGCGGACAATTAAACGCATCCTTATATGTTATTAATTTTAATTATACATGTATCTACATCATTCCACGTCTTTCCAACTGAGCAGGCATACTGCCATTTGTCTGTGTAGAGCAGGCACTCAGCTGATTATTTAGGGCTGTTAAGTGGACTTTAACACTTCTCCTTTGATAGATTGTTGGGTTGTCTAGTACCGATGACCGGAGCATACAGATTTCTCACCACACCAGCCTCTCCCCTTGTTCTGGTGTTCAGTAGCAGAGAATAAGCATCCTCCCCCTCTCTCTTCTTTCTATTTTCTCCCATGCTGAACCTCACAGATCCACCATCGAAGGCATTTCTTGGGGAGAAGCCACCCCATTATAATGATGAAGTATCTCTCCCTAAACTGCAATGCTCCTGCACATTTTTTGGTGCCGTTTTGATGTATGACTTGTCTGTTTACTCCTACGAGAAGTTCGCTATTGCACTCTGTTCAGTTTCTTGACTTCATGAAAGAGTAGGGGGCATATTGTTTTGCTGTGGAAACATCTAATATTTCACAATCCTCCCCAAAGATGAGAAAAGAGGCTATTCAGATAGGGGATACATTGAGGTGGGAATCCAAAGATGACATTTCTAATAAAGCAAGACATTTGAGGTCTTGAACCTCTAAAGGATTGTGGCTGCGGTGGAATCTGTGTGTGGCGGCTGCTATGGTGTGGGCCATTCTCTGAGAGACGATGTTCATGTGAACCCTGAACCCTGCCGAAGGCTATTACAGCTGAAACATGTTGGTTTTTAAAGGAAAGAAAATCCATCTTAAAACTCTTCAACACTGTCCAAAAGCTATTGTACCTTGGATTTCTGGGTCCATTTTGTCATTTGTTGTCAAAAGGCATTCTGGGAAACGTGGGAAATCATTAACAGAAGCAGATAAATTCATCATAAAATAACTCTTGGAATGTACTGATAATCACAGATTGGTGAGATCTAACAGTGTAAGAGGATCCAAGAGTGGATTTCCCCTTTAATGCTAAAGTTCAGTCAATTATTCTCCGAGAGTAGCTGAATCTTCTCCATTCCTTTGGTTCTTTTTGATTCATGCACCTTGGAGGAGCTGTGAGGTCACGACAGATGTGAGCTTTATGTAACATCTACATCTGTAAAGAGCCTGCTTGCTGTGAGCGAATTACTGAAGATGACGAACACCCTCAATGAAGCCACAGACTTGCCCTTTTAGTGTTTGGCGCCCACACAGGATGTAGTCACCGCAAATCACCTTGGTCTGATCCGATTATGCGGGCATCTTTCCCCTAGACCGCATAATTACTGTCAGATAAAGTTCCTATAACGGATTGTTCTGAATGATTGATCGATTGGCATAGCTAACATTCTGGATTGGGTTTTCCAGTGGTTTCTTTTACATGCTTGGAAGGGTTAAATCGATATACGATATTGTTATTTGGTTAGAAATTAGGATATTGCATTATCCACCTCTGATATGATTTTAAAAACAGATAATAAAAAGCAAGTCATGTATATTTGTCCTCAGAGGATAGCACAGGGACTTTATCTTCTTTGTGGTCCTTGATGGGAGACAAAATAATAACTTTGACATACAAAATATAATACAATAAAAACACAATCAAAAGATCATGGGAATCCCTTAATTATTATTTATATCCTGGGTTTCAATGGAGAGTTTTAGTGTCCCATGATGGTCTAAAGGCTGTTTCAGAAGCTTTTCCACCCTGACAAGAATACAATTCTGGAGAAAACAATGAATATTTGTAACTTTCAAGGGATTTTTGGCATGAAAATGGTCAAATTGAAAGATACTTAACATCTTTAAATGACATTCAAGAGAAAGTTCAGTGTGAGGATACTGTGATTTAATATGACTTTTGCCCTTTTGGCATTTCCACAGGCAACGCTGGTTCAGATTATCTACTCCCCTGCCAGTCACTGTTTTACAAGAAACTCACAGATGAGAGATTTGTCATATAAACTCACATTGACACATACATGTGCGCACACACACACACCCACTCAAAACACATTCATCAATATGTCTACCAGATGTGAGACTCTTACTCAATCTCAGCGAGTTGTTTTTCCGATTGCCCGTCGGACATGAAAACAATCTCCCAAAGAATTGCTGCTATCTGAAACTTTTTGGCATTTTAATATCCTCAATATACGGCTTTGCACTGTAAGCCCATGCGTTATGTGTACACATCTCATATATCTTACTTTATCTGTGTAATTTAAGCTGTCGTAAAACCCGGCACTGTTGCTCTAATTGCATGTGTGTTCCCATGCGTGTGTTTAGATGAAGCTTTACATTACTTGACGAGCGATGTGTATGGTATACTGTTTTTAATGGTATGAGCTGACTAGCTAAAGCCTTGAGTGTGTGTTTGTAACCCGGGCCTGAGCGCTGAGATAGGGAAAGCACTTCCCGTCCGGACAAACACACTGCGGGGAAACATTTGGAAGCACTTTATTTGCACATTTGGGACATTTTGAGTGTTATTCTTGTAGTATTTCAACAGTGAATGAAATCTGCTGGTTGTGGGAGTGTGTGTGTTTGACCTCGGTCTCAAAATGGCCTTTGTACCCTTCTACTAGGATGAAAGAGGATACCAGAGTGCGTTCTTGCTTTATGCTTCAAATTAAAGTCTGTAGTATGCAAAAAAAAAAGTGCTCATTTGAGTCCAATGCTAAAAAAAGTACCTGATGAAAGAAGTCGAGGCACAAGTTTAAAAAGCCTTTTTTTTTTTTTACTCGATCCTCTCTCAAATACACGCTTCCTCTATGTGTGCATGCCATGCACTCTTACAATTTAAAGTAGTCCATCGTATTCACATGTCCAAGACCAAATTAGCTCGAATATACCCTGATGTTGATCCTACATGAAATGTAAAAGTGCCCCTGCCTCACTCCTTCACATGTATTGGTCGTGTCCTTCCTTAGTGGAGTTTTTAAAACCATTTCTGAATCCCTTCACCACCACATTGACCCAAACCCCTTGACAGCCATTTTTGATATTGCCCCTCCTGAATTGGATTTACCCAGAACAAAGCTGGGTGTCCTGGCTTTTGCCTCTTTGTTGGCCAGGCGAGCTATCCTGCTAAAATGGAAGATGGATGAACCTTGAGAAAATTTGTTACACCAATAGAGGGTCAGAGAAAAAAATTCTACAAGGTGTGGAACCCCTTTCTAGCATTGTTGGATAATCCCACCACTAAAATCTGGAAAAATGGATAATCCCCCCCCCCCCCCCCCCTTTATCTATTTTATTATTGTTATTACTTTTATTGTTTAATTATTTTTTAAAGTATTCTCTGAAGTGTACAGTATTGTTGCTAGTATATTTATTATTAATACTTATTCATGTATCAACCTTTGCTAACATTATGATTATGTTTAAATAGTGTTCCTTTATGTGTATCCTTTAAAATATTTCTTATGTCTTTTTTTTTTTTTTTTTTTAATACACTTCCAATCTCTTATGGTCAGCCTTGTGTGTATGTTTGGGTGGGTGTATGTATATGGGTTTGTTGTGTCGGGTTGATATAAGACAGAAAATGCATTCCCCGTGGACTCTTGTTGTTCCATTTATAACTGATTGTTTAATAAAAAGACCATTGAAAGAAAAGCCTTTTTTTTCTATTGCCACTCTATGCGTTTGGGCCTTCATTGACGGGTATCTTTTGATGAAGGCACCTATATGGCGACACCCCTGATGAAAGCACCTACGCTCAAACATGTAGGGTAGCGATAGAAAAATAACTTTTGTAACTTTTTCGCACAAAAAAGGAGAGCCTGAGCATTCTTTTTTCTACTGCTCTTGTAGTATTTTAAAAGGTGCGTTCAGGCCAAGTTCAAGTTCACGCCAAGACATGTTTGAGGCAGTTTATTTGAACTCTCTGGAGTGTTTCCTCCTTTAGTTCGGTTCATTTTGGCCAGGTGAGAACAACCAAATAACGGCACCGAGATGCTTGAAAATGCGAGTCTCTGTCCTCTAACAAGAGAACTGTGGTGTGGTTCATTAGAAGTGAACGTAATCCAAACCAACTACATGAAACCACCCCAAAACACAAGGGTTTATGAGTATAAGGACACAGAGAGAAGGAAGAAGCCACCCAAATCTCTAGTCAAATCAAGCCATGTTTATTTATATAGCGCTTTATCACAAGCATGTCTCAAAGGACTCCTTGCAGCATGAGTCCATGTGACTTTTGTTTACAAGCCCTGGTTTGCTTGTAACTGTGCAGTGTGAACCTAAATGAACCAAATACAAAAATGCAACAAAGTGAACTTTTCCGCTATGATTCAGACCAAAGAAAAGCAACCGTAGGTGTGATCGCTCCTCTCGTTGGGGCAAACGTATTTGTGTTGGCCAGAGCGTCTTCCTTATTCACGCAGCACCAGGTGAAAAGTGATGCCAAAACCGAGCCCACTTTTTACATAACACAATCTGAGTGAATTGGAGGAAGGAGGATGTGGAAGTGGATGAAAAAAAAGCCAAGAGGGAGGGAGAATGGGTGGGTGTGTGTGTGTGACGAGACGGGTAGACAGACTCGATGCAAATGAAGGAAAAGGAGTGATATATAGTAAGATAGAGGCCACTTAAATCCTTGGCACAGGATGAGACTCCACCCAAGGTCTTTACGATGAAAGCTTTTCCATTTTAAAGACGCCGGGCCTCTCCGCTGCCGCATTCATCTGCGCTTCCTGTCTAAAACAATGTATTTCCCCTTCCTGATATGCCTCATTTGGGACCTGGGGGCTCATTCAGCTCTTTACCAAAGTGTCCCCCTGCAGCCAAGGTGCTTGATTCAAAATTGAAAATCGCTTTAAAACAGATAGGAGGCTGGAGTGCTTCATAGCTTCTAATGTTAATTATTGCAGGGGTTGGGTGCTCTCTGGATAAAATAAAGCGTCCTCTGGTAATCATGTGGGAATAAAACAGATCCAAGGCACTGAATAAATCAGACTAAAAGCCTTTATTCGATTTGGGTAGTCATAATGTAAGGTTAAAAACTGCACCCGCAGTGCCTTCTGTATTCTGGGTCGTGACAGGATAGGGAAAAGTATTGCGCTGGTTGTTTCTCCCATTTTTTTAATTAAATGCAGCATTGCCAATTGTCATTATTTTCACTTTCAACCTGGGAATTATATTACACAGCGAACTGATTGATGAAATTACTGCGGATTGCTGCACCCCAAGAGCTGGGTCACGTTTGGGATCAAGGGCAGCAGGGGTTGCCGGGTCCAATTATATGTTTATGGTGTGTAAATGCAATTTGTGGGTGTAGTGTCACTGTGTAGTGTCTCCCTGTCCTCTCAGCTGTTTCACATCAACTCCTAAGATACCTGAGTCAAGCTGGATCTCCCCAAAGTCCAGATCAGGCATGCTGAAGTGCTGATGTAAATCTGCTGTGTGTCACTGTGAGCCATGTGTTTTTCTGTTTAGATTCACACCAAAGGAAGCAGACAAAACACATGTCAGGGGAATGTGGCCCTGACCTTACACACACACACATACAGACACACACACATTACCAACATCCACCTGGTGTGACAGGGTTAAGCGAGGCCATGGGGAACTTGTTGAACTTTCAAACTAATCAAGTCAGTTCGTACAGGAAATTATTGCCCCCTTCATCACCACCTCCCTAACTCTCTCGAATTCAGCCTGGGATTCAATTCAGCCTGCAGGCTCTCCGTTTCCCTATACCCAACTCAAACACATTATGAAATGTGTGTGTGTGCGTGTGTGTGTTACATAATAGCCTCCACCATGCAAATCTCCCAGCGTCTGATTATTGCAGTGGCCTTGATAGCATTTATAGCACATCACTGCGTCGACAAATTGAGATTCCGGCACCCGTCAACCTCTCTGCTGTCTCCGCTCTATCCCACACATTACTTTGCGATTGCAGCTCTGGCAGCTTTTGATTTCCCTTCTCATTTCAGCCAGATCAGGATGAGCCGGTTTATGTCTTATTGTCTTGAGCTCCTCAGCCGGAGATGAAGAGGATGCGTCCTAAACCCAGAATACGTCTTGCATCCCACACTTGCCATTCTGCGTCCAGATGGCAGGGATCTTTTCCCAGCGAGTCTTGTTTCCCAGTGTAAGTGAAAGGGAAAACCCCCATATGGATGCGGTTTTAGTATGAGGTGGGTAAAGCCAAGATATAAAGAGTTCAGTTACTCTAGGTAAATATCTCTGAGACACACAGGCCTGGCTGTGGCTGTTCAGAGACTTATTAGGGAATCCTAGCTTCATGCTGTACTGAGGAAATGTATTGAGTGTCACCTCACAGCAAGAAGCTCCTTAGTTGGAATCTTCTTGAATGTTCTAGTTTGAGAAGAGTCAGCTCAGTTAACCTGAACAAACGGTTGGTTTTTGGCTTTATTAGCTAGCTAACTAGCAGGCTAATTTACCAAAGCAACCAATGTTAATGTTAACATGCGACTACTAACGCTAGCTTCTACTGCGAACTAGCTAACATTATCTAAACACAAAATCAATCAGATGTATCAATATCAAACTGCTGAGTTCCTAGTCAAAAGCTGCACAGAAATTAATCATATCTATTCAATTCTGTTGAAATGGCCAAGTTGTGCGTTTAGAAACACAACCAGCTGTTCACAGCCGCTGTTGCCCAAGAGCAGAGAACCTCCAATATGGCTGCCAGAGGGCGCGTTACGTCACCTGGAGGATCTGTAATATATATAAGATGTGTTTCTCTACATGCAAACATAAATTTGGAGCAAAACCCACTCATGCGAGGATACAATTAATTGCATTTCTCTTTCTTTACACTGTATGCAATACATCATAGAACAATATGACATAATTTTTTCAAATGACTATATACACATTGAGTTTCATAGTTAGGATAAAACAGGTTTACAACAGCAATACAGAAGTCTGGGAATGGGCTGAGAATGAGTCCATACACAAGCTAACAGCCCAAAGGGATAATAGACTCAGACACAACAACAGGCTAGCCTTGGGGAGCGGGGGTGCAGGAATGAGAATGGTGCTGTTAATATGAGTAAGAGGAAAATGAGGTGTGTGTGTGTGTGTGTGTGTGTGTGTGTGTGTGTTTGTGTGTGTCAATGTTGATGTGTGTGCCATTATACATGTCAGGTATATTCTTAGACTTAATGTAAAAAAATTACACAATTACAGTCATCCAATATTAAACAAAGTGCAATTGCAATTACCAGAAACATGATTGCCATATTGAATGTGCAATCCTTATTACTTTCTACCATTTAATGGCTAATGTAATTAATGATAATATCCATTTGTTGGTAAAGAATAAGCTCACTGTTTACCCCATTAGCTTTAATATGACTTTAATATGACTATAAAAATAATTACATTTCCTGATATTCAAATCCCTCAGGCCACCGAAGCTATGTGTGACACTGCTGCTCGAGATAAATTTTGAATTGTACCTTTAAAATCGCAGTGACTGTGCAGTGACAGGTGTGTGTGTGTGTGTGTGTGTGTGTGTCATGACTGAGAATTAGGGTGCCCTCACCATACCATTGACAATTTAATAACATAGTAATAGTTTAGGGTAAAATCTCTAGGAAATAGCCCCAAACTTGTAAACTTGTCTCAAACATTGCAGATACTCATAAAAACACGTACTATGTGTAGCACAGAAGACCCAAGTCCAATAGTCAGTTATATTGGTGCCATACTTCTGTTTCCATTATGCTAGGACTGTGCACATCCATGCCAAAATGTAAACCATGTTTGTTCACAGATGGTCCTGCATGAGTGAACATTCATATTTTAGATGTCACATTCTATATAACATCCACTGTGTCAGGGCGCATTCACACCAAGCATGTTTGGAGCAGTTTATCTGAACTCTGGAATGATGCCAATTGAACTCGGGTAGCACCAAAATAACGGCACAGAGACGTCTGAAAATTCAAGACCTGGTGCAGTTTGTTAGGAGTGAGAACGTATCCTAACCAACTACAGGAAACGACCCCAAAATGCAAGGGTTTATGGGTATAAGGAGATGGATGTTGACATCTGATAACCAGCAGTTCCTCATACAGGGAAAGCCGAGCATAACAAAATGAACTGAGGGCAAACTGCAGTCTGGACTGATGCTCATATTCTGCTTTTTCTTCATGTGTTTTTCACTGGTATGAAGACCAGAGAAGGGAAAATACAGCAAAGAGCGCAGACAAGTCCATCATGCTTAGCTCAAGTTACAGGAATGGGAATCAGATTTGTTTTGACTCCCTCTGATGCCAAAATCTTTAACCTGTTAGGATGGCAAGTTACCAAAACTACAAATGAACCAATAAACAAGCTACTTGTGAGTCCATGTGACTTTTGATTTCAAGCCCTGGTTCCCTTGTAAAGTGTGAACCTAAACGAACCAAATACAAAAAATGCAACAAAGTAAACTTTTCCACCGTGGTTCGAACCAAAGAAAATCGACTGTAGGTGTGATGGCACCCTCAGATGGGATCATGCCCTCCCTCAGTACTACAAACTCCATAAGCGAACAAGCAGAGCCGGCCTCGTTCCTGGTAGCCTCATACAGTAGCTGCGGCGCGGTATCTAACCAGACGCACATGGATAGTGTTTCTGGCGCCGGCGGGTCAGGACGCCGACGGGATCGACGGGCAGTTTCTGGGCCCGGGGGGGTTGAGGTCTCTGAACGGCTCAGACAGGCGCGGGCCCTGCAGGCGGGACAGGAGCGTGGTCCTGCGGATGCTGCTGTCCGAGTCCTGGTGGCCGAACTTGTTCCGCAGCCTGCGGCAACAGGGGAGGCAGTGCGCAAAGTCTGACAGGAGATGACCGCTGAAGATCATGTAGATCCAGGGGTTGCAGCAGCTGTTGAGACTGGCCAGCAGCGCCGAGAGGGTCACCACCGTGTTCTCAGAGTCTAGAGGGAAACAGGAAGGGAAAGAGAGAGGGGAGAGGGGTGAGGGGGCTGCGAGGCACGCTCTGTATCTCATCTGAGGTGTTTACACATTCTCTCAAGGGAGTTGTGCCACGAAAGTTCTCCGAGTCACTGACCTACCAGCCAAATATTTATTCTCACCCAGCAGTTTGTTGCTATCTATCTTTCCAACGCTAGAGAAACTCTGTTAAGTTGGACAGTTTTATGATAGGCAAGGATCTAACCTGTGCCCCACAATCTGAACTAGGATTTGACTGATATGAGATTTCAAAGGATGATACTGATGTTTTTAGGATTGAAACAGTTGATAGCATATGCCGATATTCAGTATGTTTAAATCTGACCATTTTCATGCCAAAAAATTCCAACAAATACAAGTATTCAATGTGTCACCCAGAGGTTTTTTCTCGTCAAGGTGGAAAAGCCTCTGAAACAGCATTTAGATTATCAAGTGACACAAACTCTCCACTGAAAACCAATTAAATACTTTCTAAGGCATCACACCTGTTCAATTGCAGGGGAAACTCTGGGATTCCACCTTTTAATGAAGAATCACTTTACAAAAACATTATTAAAAGTTAAATGAATAAATAAAATGTGCAGGTTTTGCAGATCAGTTTTATGTAGCTGTGGTCAGGCAGGAACCTCTATCATATCAGAGGCGGACAACACTGACTGGGCCATATCTGATTTTGAATAACAGGCCATTATTGGCCCCATAAATCAGCAAACCAATAAATCAGTCTAACACTACTCTGAATAGTCAATATTTCATGCCCAGGAAGCAGCTCTCCTGCTGGGACAACAAATGACAGGGTTTGAATCACACAGGAAAAATAGAGATTTACTTGCTACCAAGAAGTTAATTTCCTCATGCATAAAGGTTCCTTATGGCTGAGTGGAATTAATCAAATTAATCAAATGATATGCTGCATGGTAATTAATTTATAACGGATTCCATTGCCAAATTAGTCACAACTATTAAAAAATAACATCAATGAAAAGGTCACTTTCTTTAAAGGCACAACACAAGTCTCTTGCAGTGGATAAAATACAAATAGAAAAAACTCCTAACTAACCTAAATGGACAAAACTGATTTTCATTAAATTAGTTTGAGTAACTTTGTGTAAATGTTAATGAAATGATGGCAGCCTGGTAATGTTTTATACGTGTGCGTAACAACTGTCTGGATAGGGGATTTCAAAGTCAGAGCGGTCAAAGCAGGTGACTTACCGTCCCAAGAGAAGGTCTCATCCCACACTGACCACATCTGCACGGTGAAGAACGGCGCCCAGCACACTACGTACGCCAGGACGATCACGAAAGTCATCTTCACCGTGCGTAATTTGGCCCGGGAGATGGTGCTGACGCTGCTGACCGAATTCCTCCCCAGCAGCCCGTCTTTGGTGGCCTCGGCGACCGCGCCCACACTCTTCCTTTGAGTCTTGCATTTGAGGTTCCTCCAGATTGTGCGGCAGATGAAGCCGTAGCACAGGACGAGAACGGCCACGGGCACGAGGAAGATCCCCGCCGTGATCCAGGTGATGTACGCGCGTACGCCCCACGGCTGGATGAAGTGTCCCCAGCAGTCATAGACGGCCGAGCCGGGGTGCACCTCGCTCAGGGAGAAGATGAAGTACTGCGGGGTGCTGAGGACCAGGCTGCACACCCAGGTGGACACGATCATCACGTAGGCGCGCTGCGTGGGCTGGTGGAGCGTCTGCAGCGGGTGACAGATGGCGATGTACCGGTCCAGCGTCATCATCACCATCATGTAGGTGGAGGCGAACATGCCCAGGATCTGCAGGTGCTTCACGATGCGGCACAGAAAGTCCGGCCCGTAGAAGCGGAAGGTGATCTCCCAGCAGAGCTGCGGCAGCACCTGGAAGAAGGCCACCACCAGGTCCGCCAGGCTCAGGTGCTTCATGAACAGGTGCATGCGGGAAGGCTTCCGCCGGGTTTTGTACATGGCCAGCAGCACGCTCAGGTTCCCCACCACGGCCACTAGAAACGTGACGCTCAGGACCGTGATCTCGATCTTGGCGACCTCCTCGTTCCGTCCAAATCGGTCGCTTTCATTTTGCGCAACGCTGGCGTTCCCGGTGGCACCCGTCTCCAGCTGCTGCGTTAAATTGAAACCCTCCGTGCAGTTTCTGTCTGTGAAGTTGCAGGCGCCCTCTGAAGAGATGGCACCGGAGAAGCGCATGGTGCCCGGCTCCTCTCCGTGCGTAACCGTTACCAACGGAGACTTTAGTTGCCAAATTTTTCTGGATTATTCCAACGCGTACGGGGCGCTCACCGGGCTGCGCATGGATGCATGGAGAGTGAACTGGTTAAAAAAAAAAGAAATCCACGGTATTTTAGCAGTCCATGCCTGGCGCGCGCAGCAACACAGCCGCATCACTTGTGAATCCGAACAACACTGCAGTGGATTCCAGCCTCTTTTAAAGGCTCGTACCCCTGAGACATCCCCCCACCCCGAGACACACACACACACACACACACACACACACGCACACACACACACACACACACACACACGCACACACGTCCCTCCCACCCTCAAAAGCCTTGGACAACACCAAAACAACTCTTAGCCTATAAGTGAGTCCAAATTTGATCTTGCAGATCTTTATCATCATGATGGATGTCAAAGATGAAGCAAAACTGACACAAATCTATTTGGAAGCCATATCTAAAAAATAAAATCATATCAGAGGAGCATTCAGGACCAGCTTAGCCAGATAGACCAGATAGTTTGGTGACCTACATCTAATAATTTATCACACTGACCAAATAATAATATCTTGTAGGTCATTGTTCCACTTGTTCCCAGAAATATTGGCGATATAAGCCAGTGTGATTTTATTTTAATATTAATATTAAGAGCAAACCTGAAGAAGCAGATGCAAAACACTTTACTTGCTGAAATGAAAATAATATTTTGATAAACTTCAAAGGGGAAATTGGTGAAGTTTTGGTGGTAAACGATATTAGATGCAGGACTTTGCCATAGCTGGGAGGTTAGTGAATTGACACCCGTGCAGTAAAGATGTGACATGATACAGTTTAATTTCATATATTCTGTGTTTAATACAGTTGAAAAGCTCTCCACGGACCAATAGGGGTTGATGTAAGTTACTTTGGAAGTCCAGCACATCCCTAGGTCTCCTCATTGGGTTACAACAAAACAAAATAATGATGGAAAGAGCATCCTTCAACCAAAATGCAACGATAAAGATATTTTAGGTTATTGTGTGCCAAATAATCTTTCTGTAATGACAAGAAGGACATTCCTACAAATAGAAGAGTGTTGATCATACACTGGGGCCCAAAATAGAGTCTCTGTGCTCTGTGTCTAACCAGACACCAGCATGTAATTAATGCTATTAAAACTTTAATCATATACCGACTGCCCCCCCTCCTGCTTATATATTTAGCTTCCCATTTCTTCTGACCGTTACATGATGTCTGTGTGTGTGTGTGTGTGTGTGTGTGTGTGTGTGTGTGTGTGTGTGTGTGTGTGTGTGTGTGTTTGTGTGGGTGGAGGGCGGGTCTGAGTGAGTAGCCTATACTGAACAAATGTGTTTATGTGGAGATAACCTGATAACATCAGAGACAGCCTTTGTTTTCTCCTGGTGATCTACCAGAAATGGACTGGATTTGGCTTGGGATGCATAGTATGCACAGTCAGGATGGCAGGGCAGCTTTCAGTCACATTTAGTAGGCTAGTCAAGTCAGTTTCTGCCAAAGTGCTTTACAAAACAGAGAAAAGGGAAACATGGAATAAGAGCAATAGAGCATAAAGAACACGCCAGACAAAGTGAATAAAAACAGGTTTTAAACATTTTGACAGATTTGGCTGATCTGATGAGGCTACAGATGTTTTCCAAAAATATCCATACCAAACTTTTGCAAAGTGTGTGAGATGGGCCCTCTGGCATAAAATCAGTACAAAATCTTTATTTGCTGTATCTGTAGTGGTGCATAGTGTAACTACCAGTGATTCTTAAGTTTCCCCCCACAAATCAGACACTTATTTGTTATTTTAACTCTCTTTTGCTTGGTGCAGAGAGCCAGATATCCCAAAATGTTTATTTAACTAGATTTAGCACCAGTTGTGCCATGGCACACAGAAGACCGGGGTGGAAATAAACCTTAGTCAGAGTTGTTTTCAAAGGCTTTCTGAAAGCACTTGTCTGCTAACATCTGCAACATCTGTTGCGCTAAATTGGTTCAAGAAATCTTGTGTCCTCCACTGTAGCTGAATTTACTTATTTACCGTGCCTTTGATACGAGTAAGGCATAACATAATTTCTTGTCCTTGTTGCCTTACAAGGCCGCAACTTAGTATCTTAATGTTCAATCTATATGCAAGGAGCGCAAGAGGAGAGAGGGATTTAGAAGTCAAGGAGGCTGACTGCGTTTTTCATGTCAAGTAGTCGGGCAGTAAAAGAGCCAGATGCTGATGCAGACCATTACATAATGTGTTGTGTTAAAACAATGGTGGGTAATGGTCATGGCTGTCAGGTGTTATAGATTTATTATGCCGTGATTATGAAAGCTGTCGGACTGCCATGATAATAATAATAATACATAACCCAGGCTAGCGCACACCCTGATAAGACCCCAGACACAGGGAGAAGGCACACATATGGGTTAAAGGCACCGACATGTAAACATACACACACTTTCCTTTTTCTATTTTTAAAGCTTACTTTTTTATTGACGTTTCCGCTTTACTCCAGTGGTTCTCAAATGCGGCCCAGGGACTTCCAGGGGTCTTTGAGTGGGTTCCAGGGGTCCCCAGCAAAATGAGGAATAAGGAATGAGTTTAAAGGGCCATTAAGTAATCTATGACCTTTATCAACCTCTATTGGCAACCAGTAGGAATTGCAACAACATCAATAGAACTTCTCCCCTCCTATACAAGCCTCTGGTTCAGCCTATTTGGACAGTTCAATACTGCATTAATTCAATACTAAATCAACAAAAATCTTTGGCTCCCTGGGTCAAAATCCTATCAAATGGGAACTGTGACATGAATAAGTTTGAGATCCTCTGCTTCTACTAGATAGTGCAGCGATATGCACCATTTTGAGCAAGAGGAAAGATGGGAGGGAGAGAACAAGATGGAGGACAAATGTCAGGATATGAACCATGAGGCTGTGTGGAAATAAGGTTATAGTGTGTGTCTTAATTGGTAGGCTTGACACATGAGTCCACGTTTGATACTGGTAACACAGTTTGTCGGTTGACACATTTCTCACTGAGGCCAACTGTGTCAAAGGAATTACCGGCTCTTGCGCTGAGTGAGTACAGCTACAGAATACTTCCCAATGGAAAATGGCTATATTTAGTGTTGAGCTGGTTCAGTAGGTAGTGTTCTCTCTGCATGCAGCGTGTGTGTGTGCACGTGCATGCATATGCGTGTGCATGTGTGTGTGTGTGTAGGATGTTGTGGGATGAGTGATTTGGCAGCTTTTGGTTGAGCCCTTACCGCACTTCACTGACTGAATGGAAAGAGCTATTTCCAAAGCTGATCGCACACCATTATTCAGCCATAAAATCCTTGAGCCTCCGAGAGATTACATACCATATTTAAATGGATTTGAATTGTCC